>NC_138768.1:611917611-612135111 GCF_965119305.1 Pelophylax lessonae | reverse complement strand
AGGCCACGGCATTTCTCGCCCACAGCTGCACGCAAACAGCACCTATACATGCAATTGAGGGGAGGTTGTTTATGATTAGCGATACGTAAAGACAGCTTCCTAGCAGGATAGCTCAATTGGGTACCAAATAGGATCTGAACAAGCCTGAGTTTATCCTTATTCATGAGACTTGTGACCAAAATCCCCACTCTCCCCTGGCTACCAGTCTTGTAACAGCCCTGCGTAGTTCCTGTACATGTGAGTAGCAACGTAAAGGGATGACCCTAGATTCTCAGACTCCCAGTGTGGCTTGCCCACTTATTTTGCCTCCTCTGCTGACAGACCCAGAGATTCATGCCTGTCCCTCCCCATCATTTTCTCATACCTGAATACTAGGCCCACCAACATTCCTGCTTATTGAGAACTACAATTCTAATGGCATGATGGGAATTGCAGTTTTTTCAAGCAATGCCATGTTTAATCCCCACTCTGGGTGCCTAGACATAACAGTGCTGCATATGTAAAATGGAAAATATCACAGATGAAAAGAAGGTACTTATCTAAATAAGGAGGGAGTAAAAAATATTACACACATTTGTAATGTCATGAGTAGCAGTAAGTACTGGTCAAAATTCTTTACAATCCCAGAGTTTAACTTTAAAGCCCAACTCCATCCAAAACTTTCATAAAAATGTGTATAGAAAGTGGGGAAGGATTAGAACCTGTTTCAAGTTTTTGGTGCTGTCTCTGTCCCAACTGAGGAGATATACTTTCACTTCTTGTCCCCTGAACAGAGCACCACAAAGACAAGGCGGAATGGGATTTCTCACTGATAAGAACAGTGACAGTAACAAATGCATACATTTTATTAATAGACTGGGGAGAGGTTAGAGCATCTGTTTTAATTGAAGTCTGAGTTCTCCTTTTCTAGTGACACCTGCATCATCTTATTTATTTTCCTGACATCTGATATGAATGTACAATGTATATGTAAAGCGCTGCGTAAATTGACAGCGCTATATAAGTACCTGAAATAAAATAAAATAACCAAGACTGGAAATGGGGAGATCATCCAAGTGTCGACCCAGACTTTTACCTCCACTATTGAAAACTAAAAGAAATATTTTATCTAAAACTGGACTTTTATAAAGGTACTGTTGTTGCCTTACAAATGTTTTAAGCCAGTTCAGACTTATTTGAAGGGTTCACTGTCAAATATTGAATCTACTAGTTTATCCTGAATAAAATGTGCCGTATACCCAGTGCACTGAACAGTAGGTATTGGGTAGTGTGTTTGCTCATCCTACTGAAAGGTATATCAATGAAACCACAAGAATAATAATAACACTGTAAAATTGTGGATCTGTGTAATATCTCACTGACTCATCCTCTGGTTACAGTACCTAATGATGTTCTTACATAGGTGTGCTGTGGTGCCCTGACAGTATCAGCCACAGATCCTGTTTGCAGAAAACTTCTTTCACAAATGATGTGGCTGTTGATCCTCTCATGTCTTTGTCACTCCCTGGAAAAATAAACGTCTTTTGCAAACAACTGGAAACCACAGATGAAAGTATGCAAAGCAACCACTTCATTTTGCAGCTAGACATCAGTATTTTCATGAAGATATTTGAATTTGTCTGTAAAGTAGAAGAGCAAATACAATACTTGTTTTAGTAAATAGACTCAATAATAACATATCAAATTTGGCCAAAAAATCAGGTCTTAGTAACTATTGAAAATAGCTACAGTATGTCACTAATTTAAGATTTTAAACAGGCACATTCTACAAAACTGAAACTTTTTTTATGTATCTGTCTCACTGATTATTCCTTATATCTTCACACTTTTGCCAATCAAATCCACTAGCAGAATCTTTATCATCCAACATGTCCGGGTGTGTCAGATACCTGAATCCCCACAGCGCATTTTAATTCCACCCACTTGCAGCTTCATCACTATTGTGTCCTAATGAGGTATCGGCTGGGGAAAGGGGAGTAGAGGAAACATAGCCCTGCAGCAGGTGACATAGGCATGTGACAAACCTAATTAAATTAATGTGAAATTAAACCCAAAAACAAAACATTTTATATATTGCCGCTTACCAATTCTTTTTTTTTAGGCTTATTTTCCTTTATTTTCACCTGGTGATCCAACCCTTAAATTACAACCTGTGTTAGGGTGTCTCCACTCTGGATGGAGGAGCACAGTAGACACCTACAACAGCATTGTCTATTTGAAGTTGGGCAAGCAGATTTAGACAAACTAAAGTGTTAGTAAACCCACAACAGTAAAATCCGTGTGTATATGCAGTAAAGCATGCTTGTTATACTCACTGTGGGACCTAATGGGTTAATCCTCTGCGTTTGATTCTTCTCTGATCTTCCCCTTCTTTTACTGTCCCCAATCCATCCACTGATAGAACAGAGCTTTAGGAGGCACTCTGCACATGCTCAGTCTGGTGTGTATTGCTAGAGAGTTTTTTTTTTTTTTTGGGAGGGTGTATGTGATTAGCACAGGGCCAGTGAGAATTGTCCAGACAGAGGGTCAGAGGTCCTGCAGCCTCATAGGACAATCAGGGGAGAATGAAAACTACAAGCTTTAACCAGACACTGATAGAAGTCACAAGACTGCTATATACTGATGAGAAAAGGTATTTAGCAGTTTAAATGTATTTTTTAAAAATTGCATTTCTGTGTTATGTGTACTGTGGGAGACCAGATATAGTGAATGTAGGGTCCTGGGTTTAGTAACACTTTAAAGCCAAACTCCATCTAACTCCTTCTAAATGATAAGTTCACCGTTACAAAAAAAAAAAACTGCCTATGCAGATAGGGATGTTCTATAGATAAAACAAGTTGTGTAACATTGAACACTGGATTACATCTAGGATGTTGCTAAGGACTATTGCTATAAGAGACTGGTATTACTACTCACCTTCATCATCACCACAGGAGCGAGCTCTCAAACACTAAGCTTAGAGCTACTGCGCTAGGAGAGAAAAAATACATGTAAGGGAATTTGGATTAGAGAAATAGCTTGCTCTTAGGCTTCTCTTAGCAACGATCCTTAGCCTTAGAATTCTTTATTAATGTAAACACAAAACTGCACTGTGAATGCATGATTCTGTGCTTTTATATTCAAGGTCGCTGTTTAGATCCCCGCTAAAAAGCATCTGCCACCTATGGAACCACATAAAACCTTCACAATACATGTATTTTTTTATGTATTGTATTGCAAGAAATATAATGAATCCCTGGAAAATGCATTTAGACATGCCTTAAAAAACAATTTGAAAATGCATGGAAAACACATGCACGCACTCCAAAATGCAAAAATATGCACGATAATATAATAAAATCCAATTCATGTTATTGAATATGGCTCAAAATGTAGAACAACATATGCTGTTGCAGGAAATTAGGAAATCTTTCATAAATGATGAGGCCGTTGATCCACTCATATCAGGTCTTATGTGTTCATCATTGGACATCCTTTAAAAAACATTCCTATCCAACTGTATTTAGTGAGCATTATCAATACAAAATTAGAGTAGATCTAATATCACCCACACTTTAACTGGCTGGATATATATATATTAAATACATACTTTAGGTAGGCCTTTGTGCTGCATAACTGGTAGATCTCAAAGAGCTATAGACAATTTAAAATCCAATTGTAATATGTGTGGTGGGCTTAGGCTCCATTCCTGCCACTATACAATGTAAATATGCCATATCAATTCATTTCTCTCCAGCTGGCCATATATTATACAATTTTCTTATTCAATTTCTTTAGATTTACCTTCAACTATGTAGTGCAAGGCCCTGCCTGATTGCATACAAACTGAAAGTGTTTAGGTTTGACCTCGTATTATATGGTTTTGGTAAATCTAAAGGAAACTTGTACAAGAGAACTGTATAATGTATGGTGGCCAGCCTAAAGCCTAGTACATACTGTCAGTTTTTCTTCGCTTAAAAAAAAAAAAAACTGAAGAGCTTGGGAGGAGATCCTGTACTAACACTTCAATGTTAGTACAATGATCTCCCTTCTGAGCTATTGTTTTCTGACAGGGGGATGCCCCCCCCCCCCTCTAGAATACATTGGATGCCGATCAGCAGACCTTTTTCAGTCATGCCCCTACGACAGAAGCCAGACGTCCAGACAGCTTCTGTCGGACTGGCTGCTGTACACATGGGTCGAATGTCGGACAGTTTCTATTGAACCAACAGGTACCGCCCGACATTCGGCCCGTGTGTATGGGGCTTAACTCTGTCTTCCTATGTACGTCAGATAGGTGAAATCCTAATGAAAGTGTATGCACTGTCTTCTGATCCATAGATCATTGTAGGCAGGAACAGAATTCAAGAAAGTACACAAAGCAGAACTTCACACCATAGCACAAAGGTAGATATATCTCCCTATCTAAGCTTTAACAACCCCTGTACCCATACATCCATTATGTTGAAGTTCTTTAAAGCAAAATGTCACTTTGCTATTTTCCCATTCAGGAAAAAATGGCAGCGCTCCATCACAACCCCTCTGGGTATGTGACCTCCTCCATGTGGCAGAGGAGAAAGTTGTCACATAAGCAGGACAGAAACATCATCCACCAAGTTAAGCTTTAACACCATCCAACACTGGAGCTTAACCATGGTGTATTCCTTCAGCGGTGGATGGTGGATTCCTTTATCGGTGGATGCTGGATTCCTTTAGCGGTGGATGGTGGATTCCTTCAGCGGTGGATTCCTTCAGCGGTGGATGGTGGATTCCTTCAGTGGTGGATTCCTTTAGCAGTGGATAGTGGATTCCTTCAGTGGTGGATGGTGGATTCTTTCAGCAGTGGATGGTGGATTCCTTTAGCGGTGGATTCCTTCAGCGGTGGATGGTGGATTCCTTCAGCGGGGGATTCCTTCAGCGGTGGATGGTGGATTCCTTCAGTGGTGGATTCCTTTAGCAGTGGATAGTGGATTCCTTCAGTGGTGGATGGTGGATTCTTTCAGCAGTGGATGGTGGATTCCTTTAGCGGTGGATGGTGGATTCCTTTGGCGGTGGATGGTGGATTCCTTCAGCGGGGAGACATGATAGAGTGTGAGCATACCTTGCTAAATTGGGTGGAAAATCAACAGGCACGTCCATATTGCCCTGATTTAGAGTCTTTTTAAATTTGTTGTATTTCCCATAAACAAGAGATTATGCAAAGTTTAACATGGGGTATGAAATAAACAGGTCATGTTCATGAACTCTGACAGTTATATTGTTTCTTTTATATTTCTTAATACACCAAAAATAAATTTTGGATTTTGCACGTAGCAAGAATCAGTCACCCTGCAGTTTTAAACCGAAAAGGATTATACTGCATTTTATGATTAGATCAATAATGGATTTATTTTTGCTCAATTAATCCGGTTTGTTATGATAAGCTAAAAAGATTTTTGCAAGAGAGACATATTCAGAAGTAAAGTTTATAAAGGCTAGTACACACAAGTGAAGTCAAAACATTTGACAGCAAATACTAGGTGGAATAATTAACAAATAGTTAGCAAAGCAGAACAGTCATATCAGTGGTTGACTGTTCGGGAAAGGCAAATTATTTGAGAAACCCCTGGCATTCTTTTATGTATACAGTCACCACCAGAGAGAGTAATAACAACAATGTTAACTATTGTGATTCAATCTGTGAGCTAATCTCTGCAATTATATTGTTTTCTGAATGTTCTATGTATTATTGGTTTCTAAGAGTAATTAATCTCCCACAGTTTGATTGGAGGCATTGAGACAAAGCCTCCAGAGATGATGCAAACTATATGAGTGTCTGAACCATTTTGTGACCAGCCATGGAGATTTTTACCTTTTACCACATAGACATGCAACATGCTTTCATTGTTCTGACTAGTGATGATTGCTGAAAAATGAAAGATGGGATGCAACACAAATTTGGACTGGCCTGCCTTGGGACTTGTGCTCAAGGACTGTGTTTGTACCAGAACTGTTTTTCCCTATACTAATAAAATAATGGAAATGCAAAAAATGCAAAATGCAAAACCTAAAGCAGATCAAAAGCATGCTGCATTAAACAACCCTTTATTGAATAAATGTAAAATGTATTTGTAATGTGAGCTATATTTTGTCACATGGCTGCCAACTTAATCACTTCAACACAGACCACTTTCACCCCCTTTCTGCCTAGGCCAGTTTACAGCTTTCAGCTCTATCACACTTTAACCATTTCCGGACCACCCACCTCAGTTTTAGGTGGCATTGTCCATTTAGTGTTGGAGCACATATTGACTTTTGTTATTGGCGTCAATAAAGAGAGGTGAGAGTTTGCCCATAAGGAATTTAACCATAGTAAAGGGCTTCTCTCCTTGCACATTCTTGCAGCACTTACCTGGGAGTGATTTACCCTGTATGTCAAAAGTTGTATGTTGTACTACTACATTCACAATATTATGGACTTTTACAGTTTTATTGTTTATGATTATTAATAACTTTTTTAGTTTTTTTTATTTGAAGATTGCTGAAAACATATACAAAATCAGATTACAGACATTGCTTATTACTCACAGAATAAACTATTGGTGATAGCGCAGCATTTATTTTTTTTATAAAGATTATACTTTAATAAAAGTTTGTGACACCTGTAAATGTGTACATTTAAATGTATTGATCTCCTGGAAATCACCTAGAAAGTTTCTATTTAAGCATTCAGTTAGCAAAACCAAAACCTTAAAACCTTTTGTAAGGAGAGCACTGAAACAGAAGTTACATTACTTATAGGACTGAGGGGACTCAGTAATTAAACCTCTTAACCACTTAAGCCCCGGAAGATTTTACCCCCATTCCGACCAGGGGGTATTTTGCGATTCGGCACTGCGTGACTTTAACGGAGAATTGCGCGGTCGTGCGACGCTGTACCTAAACGAATTTGGCGTCCTTTTTTTCCCACAAATAGAGCTTTCTTTTGGCGGTATTTGATCACCTGTGCGATTTTTTGACCACGCGCTATAAACAAAAAAAGAGCGTCCATTTTGCAAAAATAGCAATATTTTTCCCTTTTTTTTATATGAAATTCCCCCAAAAAAAAATGTAAAAATCAAAATTTTTTAAAATTTTCGGCCAATTTGTTTTATGCTACCTATGTTTGGTAAAAAAAATCGCAAAAAGCATATTTTGATTGGTTTGCGCAAAAGTTATTGCGTTTACTAACTAAGGGAAAGATTTTTGTCATTTTTGTTGTTTTTTTTTTTAACGCGTAATGGCGGCGATCTGCGATTTTTTTTGCGGTACTGCGACATTGCGGCGGACAGATCGGACCCTTGACTGACATTTTTGACACTTTTGGGGTTACCAGTGACATTTCTACAGTAATCAGTGCTATACATATGCACTGTTACTGTAAAAATACACTGGTAGTGAAAGGGTTAACTTTATTTGAGAGGGAGGGGCTGTGTGTGTCCCTAGGGGCGTGATTCTAACTGTGATTGGCTGGGGCTTCAGCTGTATGCAGAGTGATCAACGGATCTACATAGTAGATCCAGATGATCAGCTCTCATACAGCGAGGAGAATGACAGGCAGCTTGTTTACACAAGCTGCCTGACTTTCTCCCTCTCCCCTGCCGATCGCAGAGTGGCCGGCGGACATCGGGTCCGCCGGTCACACGCGCGGGGGGGTCCGTGACCACTCGGGAGCGGGGGCGCGCCTCCGGGGGCGCGCGCTCGCTCCCTAGACCCTCACAAGCTAGTGACGTAGACCTACGTCACTTTGCCTGTGAGGGGCTGACCGCCGACGTAGATAGTCGTGCGGCGGTCGGCAAGTGGTTAAACACTGCCCCCCAAAATTCCCACAAATATACAACGACTGTGTGACACTGGGTTTAACTGGCCACAAACATTTTATTCTTTCTTAGCCCTTGAATTCCTCACCCTAGTCATGCAGTCCCTCGGTCAAGTCTTGCTCTTTTTGAGACTCACTTTAACCACCTAGTGATCGCCCACCATAGTTTTATTGCGGCAGGTCGGCTCTGTCCCGCAAAACGACGTAACTGTACGCTGCTTCGTGGGACTGCTAGCGAGGGCGCGAGCGCTCACCCGGAGGTACACGCGCACGCCCATTCGCCACAGGGGAAGCCGATCAGCAGGCCTGGCTGCCGCGATTGCCACCAGGCACCCGCGATCACTCCCTGTGGAGACAGAACGGTGGTCTGCCGTTGTAAGCATGGCAGACCGTTGTTCTGTCAGTTATGAACACTTATTTAGGAACACAAGTCTCTGTGTTCATGCAGAAATCCCACCCCCCCCCCCCACAGTTAGAAAGCACCCCATAGGGATACATTTACCCCTTTGATCCCTCCTGGTGTTAACCCCTTCCCTGCCAGTGTCATTAGTACAGTAACAGTGCATATTTTGCACACTGATTACTGTAGTAATGTCACTGGTCCCCCCAAAAGTGTCAAAAATGTCAGTCAGGTGTCCGATCTGTCCGCCGCAATGTCGCAGTCCCGCTAAAAATCGCTGATTGCCGCCATTACTAGTAAATAAAATTAATAAATAAATAAAAATGATATACATCTTTCCCCTAGTTCTTAGACGCGATAACTTTTGCGTAAACCAATCAATATACCTTAATAGGGATTTTTTTTTACCAAAAATATGTGGCAGAATACAAATTGGCCTAAAATGATGAAAACATTAGATATATAAATTTTGTTTTTTTGAGAATGTTATATAGCTGAAAGTAAACAAATATTGTTTTTTTTGGTTTATAGAGCAAAAAGAAATTGCACAGGTGATCAAATACCACCAAAAGAAAGCTCTATTTGTAGGGAAAAAAACGACATTTCATTTTGGTACAGCGTCGCATGACTGCCCAATTGTCAGTTAAAGTAACGCAGTGCGTTTCCCAAGAAATGGCCTGGTCATAAGGGGGTAAATCCTTCTATAACTAAAGGCAAGGTTTTTTTTTTTTTTTTTGGAGAGAGTGGGGGTGGATTAGAACACCTGTTATTGCTTTCTGTTACCCCGTTAGGGAGATTCACCCTCTTTATTTGTCTTGTTTACCATTATCATTGAAAGTGAAAGTAAAAGTAAATCCTATATTTTGGGGTATCCCCAAAAAAGTAATAAGAGGGGCATTTTTCCATTCAGGGCACTAGTTCTGGTGACCTGGGGATTTCCCTTCACTTCCTGTTTTGGCTATGGAACAGAAAGTGAAGGAAAATCTTCCTAATGGGTCACAGATGGCAAAAACTGACAGGGGTTATAACACCCCATACTCTAGCCAAAGTGAAAAAATAAATGTCTATAGTTCTACTTTAAGTGCATTTTTGGATGTCTCCTTCTGAGTTCTTACTGAAATGAGTAGCTGACAGGGTCAGATTTACATAGTTCTATACATGGTTGACCTGAACAAGTTAATCACATATGTAGTTCTTCACAATCTCTTTAGCCTTTTTTAAACTGGAGACCTTAACTGGAGACCTCAACAACTGCAAGATTAAATCCTGTATATTTGTATAAACAGTAAATATATTTGCTTAAGAACTTGGTTCTCACTTTTCGAAGTGATGTTTTTATAAATGAAATGACATGTTTTTATAAGAAGCTTCACTGCTTGTACCTGGATTAACTGAACCATATTATTTTTTCCCCACACTGCACGTTAGATATGGAAATTGATATCCAGAAATTCGAATTTGCAAGAATGATACCTTAATAAACAGAAAAACTGGTAAAGAAAATATGTTTTAAAACGTCTGCCAGTGTGATTTTTGTTGTCCATGTCTCACTGGGGGATTTCTATTCCCTTCCGTTCCAGGGATGATGCAGGAGGTGAAGGAAAATCTCTACATAGCGAGTAAAATTAACCTCTCAGATAGTTATCATCAGAACAGGACTATTTCACCTCTTGTTCTGATGATAACCACACAATTTTGAGTTTCTCGTCACTTTCTTTTTTAGTGATGGTCATCAAGACAGAAGGGGCGAATCTCTCCAGACAGTACCAACATTTTCAGGAAGCAGAAGAAAGGTGTGGGGTGCTGGATCTCTGAAAGAAATAGGTGTTTTTGTCAACTCTTAAGCAGTGTAGAAGGAATGATTATCCTTAAGCTGCTTTCACATAATGGTGGCTAACAGCTGGCTCTTTGCTCAAGTAAGGGTGTGCAAAGAGAAAGACAGCAAAATCATGTTTAAAGTCCGTCTTTAATTTAATTAAGAATTTAGTAGTCTAAAACAAATTGAAAGAGTTAAAAGGACCCCTGAAATTAGGGTCGGGTACTGTTGAATGATGCTTGTACTGGACTAAAAATAATCATGTCATCCTGAGGGTTAATTAGTATGATCACTGCAGATGCAGATTAAGCAATGACATTTTGACAGGGATTCAAATGCTTCCATGCTCTATTCAAAACATTTGGCTATACATATACTATATAATCACAAGAAGTGGGTATGGCTAACATTCAAGGAGACTGTAAAGACCTTACTTTGTGAAAAGGTTCAGTGCACTATATGCAGGGCTGCTGTTATAAATCATGGGTCCCTGTACAGCTGTCCTGATAGGGCCCCCCCAACCTTGCATACATCCCAACCCCCACCCCCCTGTAATGGAGCCCTTGATTTATCAGCCTACACACCAAAAATGAAAAAAAAAAGGCCCTAATTTGCTCCCACCTCCTGGGCCTCTCTGTTGACCGGATAGAGCCCAGTGAAATGTAGTTTAAGCCCTGTGGTAAATACAGTTTGTATCCTCTTTTCGTGGGATTTTTAGGGCAATTCAAACATAAATATATATAAAAATATATTTTATTTTATCCTCACTTAAAAAGGTAGAAACATAAAAACAGTTTTCCAAACTCATGAGATGTTTTATACAATGGCATATGACACAATGACATTGAATGCACTTATAAACAACGTTCAACACTGCGCCTTAAACTGCAAACAGGTAAATCGCGGCCCTCACTTCCGCATACACACGTCACTTCCGGTCAAGCGGCCCTACGCGTTACGCCACTTCCGCTCACGTGGCTTCTTCAGGGGCCGCTTGACCGGAAGTGAAGTGTGTATGTGGAAGTGAGGACCGCGATTTACCTGTTTGCAGTTTAAGGTGCAGTGTTGAACGTTGTTTGTAAGTGCATTCAATTTATTTTAATAAAGTGAGTATTTTATGGCAATATTGCACTATGTGAGCCTTTTAATTTGAGATCCGTTGGTCACCTGGAGAACACGGTACCCCGATCCATGTAAGGCAGACTGAGCACCATCCCTGATTGAAGGATAAGGAAGGAGAGGAGAGGAGCATTGATTGTATGTCAAAAGGCGCATTATCAGATATATTGAGGTGAGCGATTAGCACACCCTGAGGGGTAACGAGTGAGAAGAAGCACCCCACAATCCAACACGGTGTTAGGTGGAGGGTGAACACCTCTTAGAAGAATTACATCACCTGGCTATTTTTTCTAATTCTCCTAATTTTTAGTCACCTGTAGCACTTTATAAAGGACTATTTATTATAATTGATAATTTATTCACCCACTTGTTTTTAAGCACTGAGCACTTTATTTGTCACTGTATGAATTTTTGTGTTTATTTGTTCAACTCATTCGGCTAAGAGTGTGAGCATCTTTATTTATATTAATCCTTTACACTGATGCACTTTATATACAATTTATTATTAGATTGAACACAGACTATTTATTGGTATTATGGTTTTTATATATAATATTTTATAAGTGCACTTAAATACCTTATATACATATGGTTAAGTTATTTCACATTTATTGAACACGTGTTTGGTTTGTGTTCACCAACTACTTAAGAGATTAGGTACAATACTTCCCAGAAGCGCGGTATCCCCCTCCCCTCAATATATGCTTCACACTGTATGGTTTTCAGTATCGGTACATGCAGCATCTAGGAAGTGCTAAATCTAAATAAAAAAATCCCCCAGACAGCGCGAGACCCATACCAAAATATATATACCTAGGGCTCTTCGGCCCCCATAGAAAGGAAGAGAATAGTTGGTTGAATCTTGCAAAGAATTATTTAGGGATCCATTGAGGGGAATGTCTAAACAAATATGGAAACTTTGGGAGAATTTTCATTTTCAACAGATTAATGTGCCCCAATAGGAATAATGGAGGGGGGATTCCCATGCCTTCAGCTTCAGCCGCACATCCCATAAAACTGGGGTGAAATTCAATGAAGAAATTCAGCGGCCTGGTGAGAGATCACCACTCCCAAGTACTTAAAGTTCTCAACCCACTGCCATGGAGTGTCAGGAGGGACTGTATTACGGGCTTCCGAGACTATCGGAAACTGTAAGGATATAGTCCAATTAACTTTAAGATTGGTAACAGATGAGAAAGAGTTTCATTTCTTTAAGGCACCTTGCAGGGAGGGTCCAGCATCATTTAAAACCATTCAGAGATCATCCGCGTACAGGGCTACCCTCTCCTCCAGCCAGCAAATTTGCAGCCCTTTGATATGCGGAGAAGTGCAGAGGGCCTCAGCTACAGGCTCTATAGCGATGGCAAATAGAGCCGGAGATAGAGGGCAGCTGTGCTGTGTACTCCTGGATAAAAAGAAGGGGAGTGACAGGCCTCCCCCCAATCTAACTGCGGCAGTGGGGTGCCTATATAAAATCTGTAAGCATTTAATGAAGACTAACGGGAAACCCATTCTGCAAAGTTGAGTTCTGGGGGAAGCACCTCGCACAAAAAGGGCCATTCGACAGTGTCAAAGGCCTTTTCTATGTCTAAAGCCAAAACCCCAGAACCTTCATTAAGATGTGAAGTTTGAATGTTAGTGTATAATCTGCGTAAGTTCACATATGTGGCTCTGCCAGCCATGAACCTGGTTTGGTCCGAATCGATGATCGTGGGTCCTATAGTATTTCCAAATCTGGGAACACACCCCTGATGTGCGATGTTTAGTGCTCTCACTCGCGCCGCCCCTTAAGGGGCTCTTTGATAAACGGACTTTAATATGACACCAAAGTTCGTCACTGTTCACATTGTATGGATAGAGGAACCCCCACCAGAGATTGCTTGTAGTTATAAATATCCACTGTGTACTGGCACTGGCACTTTTTTGCACTTTTTTGCACATTGCACTATTTATCTAGCACAAAGGCACTTTTCTATGATGTAATTTATGTGTATATTCCAATTAATTGTATGCTTATTTTCATGAATATATGCCAGACACTATCAAGCAGCACAAATCACACCTATGATTAATTTGCAGTTTAGGGATTAACAATACACTTCACGATTGTGCCAGTTTGGGTGTTAATATTTTTCCACGCTTTTTTATTATTTATTTTTCTATATATTTTTTACATTTATCAATAATATTTTACATATATTTTTTACATTTACCACTAAATTATTCATCAGGCAGCGCCACTACTCACTTGCACACTAGCACTTTTTGTATTTTATGGGACACTACCACTAGGTGGCAGTTCACAGTGAGGGCAGCAGCCGCATGCACGAACTTTACACACTCTTTAGGTCCATAGCGAGAGGTTAACCTTTTATTATTACTCATGGGCAAGATAGCCACTGCAGGAGAGGGGCGAGGAGCTGACTTGGCTGATCTCGTGGATTGGGTCTGGTGCTAGGACACCGGCACTAAACCGGAGGGCTGACAGGGTTCCGGGGAGGTAGGAACACCAGCTGGGACCTATGGCGGGGCAAAACGAGGGCTGGAGAGGTAAGGATGAAGGGATCAGGATTCGGAGCTCCAGCACCTCACGTCTGGTCTGTTCATATCCCGCACATGCGCCAGCCATCAAAAGTTTACTTATATATGATGTATACAGTTCACATGTGGCACCTTGCTCTTTCAGAAAGTGTTTTGTAAAAGTGAAGGATAGTGTATGTTAAATCAATCGTTGAGAAACACTATTTTAAACAACTTTACATGCTCCGCCAGGACAAAGAACATAGCCCTTTAGGTATGATGGAACATTTCTATGTTTGTGTGTCTGTGTGTCAGTTTTGTAGCAAAGAAATAAATCCATGCAACCTTACAAAATGTATTGTACAATATAAGGCATTTCATTTGCATGGAATTTTTCAGATATTCTAAAATAACTGTTACAGTAGCAGCGGCTAATTCCAAAATACATATTTTCCTTTAGATGCAGAGGACATCTGCTGATAAGTCCATTTTTTTGTCCCCTTGAGTTTCTGAGCACAATAAATTAAAATGAAGTGTAAAAGCTTCAGTAACTCAATCGCTCCCTTGGCGAAAGGATTGCTAGCTAAAAGTACCATTCTGTGCCAGACAGTGAGTGGTGGTTTTGTGCTGAGGGTTTCAATGTTTTTACAAAGCTCATTTCATTAGAGCCTTTCTGTAAGACTTAGATGGGAAAATCTATCCCAACACAGCTTAATTCATCATTGAGTATTCTTTCCAACATTTCTTACTAAGGTGGAAATTGGAAAACACAGATGAGTAATATTTATCTGGGTTTTTTAATTACCTCGAGATTTCTGATTTTATGTATGTATTGACACTTTCTTAAGAAAACAAAATATTTTACTACAAAGTTCAAGAACCTTGCATCCAGTACTGTTGTAGCCTTATGCTTGACATTTTTGCTAAATATCTACAGTGAATTGGTGTAAAGCAGAGCTTGGACAACCAAAGAAAGCTCTACTGATATTTCAGATATGGTTTGACTTTTTTAACTAATTTATAAAGATAATCAGTCAATACAGAAATATAGCAGCTGACTTGTTTGTTTTCGTGAACTTGTCACTAAGCTTAAGTATAAGTGCCGGTTCACACTACCGCGGCACGACTTCGGAGGCGACCTGTGAAGTTGCGTGCCCCCGCGACTTTGGCGCGACTTGCACGGACTTCATATAATGAATGTCAATGCAAGTCACTCCGATGTCGCCCCGAAGTAGTACAGGAACTACTTTCTAAGTCGAAGCGACTTGAGTCGCTCCTATTAGAACGGTTCCCGTAGCACTGCATGGACCACCACTTGTCAGGCTGACCAGTCGCCTGACAAGTCGCAGTAGTGTGAATGGGGACTAAAAAAAAGCCTACCTGTAAATGAAGGGTACACATACTGTACCTTTCCTGTAGCCCATGCTGCTGAATATCACTGATCATTTTAAATCAGAAACAATGTTTATTAAACTGTGCAAGATACAACATGTACATAGAAGGAGTACGACACAGGTCAAAGGCATATATACAACAGCAAGTGCATTCCAGTGCCAACAATAAAAAGGAAAGCAGCAAAACAAACAACAAACAAAGAAAAGGGTCCCCAAATATGTGGTTCCATCCAAGTAGTAGAAGATGATCACTGATCATTTTAGCTTTAATGTGCATATGTAATTTGCAATTTTGAATATTTAAAAATTTGAAACTTTTATTAAAATAATACCTGGGACACACTGGCCATTGAGCATTTACCCACTGCTATCCATTATAAGTTCTTCCTCAACAGTCTATTGATTAACCAACATGACTACAAGTTGAGACTATATGCGGATGATCTCTTGCTCTATATAACAAAACTTCACATCAGCCTGACATGAAAATCGCCGCCTACACCATTCCTTCCTATTTGTTTGGCAGTCATCAATCATTAAATATTTGGGTGTACTGTATATCTCCCATGACACCTAGGGCAACTTTTCAATCTCAAAGTGATTGTAAAGTCTAGTTTTTTTTTGTTTTTTGGTTTTGCACAGGGAAGCCTGGATCCTCCTCTTCTCGTGTCCCTCATTCCTGCTCCTGGCCCCTCCCGCCTATCAAATGACCCCACAGCAAGCATAGGATGCATTAAGAAAAAAAAACCTTACTGCTTTTACAACTCCTTTAACTATAAACCCCAGCTGACTCACATCTCCCTAAAGCTGAAAGAATTGTCCAAAAATATAGACACTTTGTTTGGGAGGGTGGCACTCTACAAAATGGATGTTCTACCTCTCTTGTTTTATGTTTTTCAAACCATTGTTATTGGCATCCCTAAACATTTCTTTCATACACTATAATCAACTGTACTACTTTACACTTTAGTCAACTCACCCTTCCCTTGCATTATTATGTCCTAATAGAACCAAAATAGACAGGTGATTTAGACCTCCTAAAAGTGAAAAGTTTATACAAAGCCACCTAACTCACCATGTTGATCCACTGGATATATAATGCATCTCTTAAGTAGTGGGTCTGGTTAGGATCCCACCTATCCTCTTTTCCACTGACTACCATACCCTGGGCATTACCTCTTCATCACCCGCAACTCAAGTCCTTACCCATATGTACCCCATTACTCCTTCCCCCAACCCCTTCCGTGCTTTTCTTCTCCCTCTTTCTTTTCCTCCCTTATGTTATACATATATTCCCTCTCTTTTCATCTACCACCAGGTCCCGACTGGTGAACTGCCCCATCTCATTGAGTAAATAGTTTTCCCTCACTGCATTAGTGCACAGTGCTATTGACACAGCCGAATAAGTGATGTGGTCCAGAAATATTTAGACAGAATAAAGGTGGATAAAGCAGATATACCAGATGGCATCCTAAAAGAATTGAGCTCTGTCATTTCAAAACCATTGCTTCTTTAATGACTGGCATAGTACCACTGGATTGGCGTAAGGCCAATGTAATGTCTATATTTAAAAAGAGATCAAAGTCTTTACTAAGTAACACTAGACCTGTTAGTTTAACTTCTATAGTTGAGAAGATACTAGAGAATTTAATAAAAAAACCACATAGATGAGTTCTTGGTGGAAAAAAATATTTTAAGCAACAGACAGCATGGATTCATGAAAGACCAAAGTTGTCAAACAAACCTGATTTCTTTTTATGAGGAGGTAAGGAAAACCATAGACAGAGGGGTGGCTGTGGACGTAGTATACTTGGATTTTGCAAGAGCGTTTGACACAGTTCCCCACACACAACTAATGTGTAAGGTAAAATCTACAGGCTTGGAAAGATCAGTTTGTAGATGGATAGAAAAGACTGAATTCAGAGAGTAGTAGTTAATGGTTCTTACACTAAATGGTCTAAGGTTGTCAGTGGTGTACCCCAAAGTTCTGTGTTGGGACCCTTACATTTTATTATATTTATAAAGGATATAGGGTCTGGGATTAAAAGTACCATTTCAGTGTTTGCAGATGACACCAAGCTATGCAATGGAATAACATCCTTACATGATGTCTCCAACTTACAAGCTGACCTTAACGCACTGTTTAATTATGTGGAAAATGAGGTTTATTGTTGATATATGTAAAGTTATGCACTTGGGGGCTAAGAATATGCATGCATCATACATCCTAGGGGGAATACAACTGGGGGATACCATGGTGGAGAAGGATCTGGTTGTTTTGGTAGATCATAAGCTTAATAACAAGCAGCGATTTCCAAAGCGAGCAAAGTCCTTTCTTGTATTAAGCTAGGTATGGAGTTCAGAGAGAGATATAATTTTGCCCCTGTACAAATCATTAGTAAGGCCTCATCTGGAATATGCAGTTTAGTTTTGTGTACCAGTTCACAAAAAAGGATACTGGGGAACTGGAGAGAGCAGAGAAGGTCACCCAAACTGATAAGAGGTATGGAGGAGCTCAGCTTTGAGGAAAGATTAGAGGAACTGTATTTTTTCCCCCATGAGAAAAGGAGATTAAGGGGGGGAGATATGATCAACATGTATAAATACATAAGTGGTCCATATAGTGAACTTGGTGTTGAGTTATTTAACCGCTTGCCGACTGCCCACAGTATATTTACTGCGGCAGTCAGCCCCTCACAGGCAAAGCGACGTAGGTCTACGTCGCTAGCCTGTGAGGGTCTCGGGAGGGAGCGCGCGCCGCAGGAGGCACGGACCCCCCCGCGCGTGTGACCGGCGGACCCAATCGTCCGTCGGTCACTCGCGATCGTCGGTGGAGAGGGAGAAAGGCAGGCGGCTAATGTAAACAAGCCGCCTGTCATTCTCCCCTGTGTAGAAATAGCGATCATACGGTTCTACTATGTAGGACCGTTGATCATTGTTCTTACACCTCAAGCCACAGCCAATCACAGTTAGAATCATGCCCCTAGGGACACACATAACCCCTCCCTCTCAAAAAAAGTTAACCCCTTCACTGCCAGTGTAATTTTACAGTAACGGTGCATATTTATAGCACTGATTACTGTAGTAATGTCACTGGTAACCCCAAAAGTGTCAAAAATGTCAGTCAAGGATCCGATCTGTCCGCCACAATGTCGCAGTACCGCAAAAAAATCGCAGATCGCGCCATTACGCGTTAAAAAAAACAACAAAAATGACAAAAATCTTTCCCTTTGTTAGTAAACGCGATAACTTTTGCGCAAACCAATCAAAATACGCTTTTTGTGATTTTTTTTACCAAACATATGTAGCATAAAACAAATTGGCCAAAAATGTTAAAAAAATTTTTGATTTTTACATTTTTTTGGGGGGGGTTTCATATAAAAAAATGTGAAAATATTGTTATTTTTGCAAAATTGACGCTCTTTTTTTGTTTATAGCGCATGATCAAAAAATTGCACAGGTGATCAAATACCACCAAAAGAAAGCTCTGTTTGTGGGAAAAAAAGGACGTCAAATTCGTTTAGGTACAGCGTCGCACGACTGCGCAATTGTCCATTAAAGTCACGCAGTGCCAAATCGCTGAATAGGCCCTGGTCAGGAAGGGGGTAAAATCTTCCGGGGCTTAAGTGGTTAAGGTCATCACAGAAGACCTGGAACATTATTTACACATAGAGGTATACAGATTTCATCTCCAAATATAGAAAGCTTTCTTCACAGTAAGAGCTGTGAAAATGTGAAATAGACTCCCTCAATAGCTGGTTTTGGCCAGCTTGGTAGATTTATTTTAAAAAGGCCTGGATTCTTTCCTAAATGTACATAATATAACTGGATACTAACATTTATAGGTAAAGTTGATCCAGGGAATTTTTCGATTGCCTGTTGGGGATCAGGAAGGATTTTTTTTCCCTGCTGGAGAAAATTGGAGAAAATTGCTTTGCTGGTGTTTTTTTTTGCCTTCCTCAGGATCAACTGGGGGTATAGGATTGTGTATATGTATATGTATATATGTATATGTAAGTGCAGTTCTCTGCATTTGTTCCCTTGTCTAAAATCATGCATCTGGGGGAAGGGGGGGGGGGGGCATCTGCCCTCTTTCCTTAGCTGCTTAGCCTTTTTTTGTGGCCTTCAAATCCATCGCTATCAAATTGTTGCATTATGATTAATTGGGATTTTGCGGGAGGGCATGTACATTGACTGGACATGGCTGCCAAGATCAGCAGTACTGAGATGTAACAAAGGAAAAAAAAAGGAGAAAACAGTTATTTTTAAAAGAAAATGGTAATAGTTTATGAAATGTGGTGCTTAAAGTGTTTCTTCAGTCGTTTAAACAAAAATAAAAGTCAGCGGCTACAAAAACTGTAGCTGCTGACTTTTAATAAACAGACACTCACTGGTCCAGGGATCCAGCGCTGTCCTTACTTGGATCAGTTTCTTCACCGTTTTTTGGTTCCTTACGCCGGCATGTTAACTGTGGGCAGCTGGCTGTGACGTCTTGTGGCTTCACAGCCAGTTGCCTGCTGTGCATGCATGACACATGCTGTGCTATGTAAGTGGTCCCACAGCTTTCTGGGGCCTGTCCTAGTAGGTTGTGAGCGGGGGGGGGGTGGAGAACTACCGCTCCCCAAAAAGATTTTTAAGTCCACTTTAAGCAAACTAAATATAATTAAGTTAGGATGTAGCGGCTACTTTTTCCATTTTTCTAGATCAAGGTGATTTTAAGATTAGAATAAAGCTTAGAAGAGGAAGGAGGTAGCAGCACCGACCCTTTTAGGTTTATGCACTTAAAAATGACTGTAAAGCCTGCATCTATAAAAGATAGGAAAATGTATTATCTTCATTAAACAACAGAAAACACCGTCTGATACCAGTCCCTTGGTTTTAGTGTTTCCCACCTCTCTCCCACCATCTTTTTTGTTCTTATCATTTGCGGTTTATACTTCTTGAGACTATTTTCATACAATCCATAAAGTATAGTTCTTTTCAAATAATAGCTATAGGGTCAGCCCTGCCAGGGTATTATTTTGCTGTCTGTGTACCTGTGCAAAAATGTTTCTTCACTTCTGTGATTGAACCATCCCAGCACCCCGCTTGAGTGCTTCCTCCAGTCTGGACATAGATACCAGATATTAAATGGGCAGCATACAAGACTAGATGACAAATAGGTTATATGAAACTGGAAATGTTTATTGAACAAACTCACACAGAATATATACCCCACCAGGTCAGGTGAGCCTGATCACATTATCGTATGCAAATACATTGTATACAGAAATATAATTACCATAACTAAGGAACAACCAACACAAACAGTATACTACTTCCCCACTAGCAACTAATAGCTGACAGTGATTTAATGAACTTATGCTAATTAACTAGTCACTTAAACCAGCCTAGGTGGAGTGCACACAATACTAACAGACAGACAATGTTGTGATTAATTAACAATTAACCGTGGGACAAACAAGCTTAGCAGAAAACACATAACACCTTAATAAACAGACAGGAGACCACCAGCAACAGACTGTCCAGCTCCTACATTGGAGTACATGAAACAGGGATCAATGTGGTCATATCTTTCAATGAACATGTATAGTTCAGAATTAATCAAACCAGGAATAGTCTTCATATATTTCCTGAGAGATATTGTTCATAAATATTATTGTCCCATTTGAAGTAATCCAAACCACATTCTCAGTGTCCATTAAGTAGTTGTCCATCATTTTCTCGGCCACCCTGTGCCCCTAATAGACACAGGGTGACTTACACATAAGAGGGGCCAGGGGAGGTGAGACATGGGTTTCCCAACCTCTCTAAGGTAAGGTGAGTTCCACGGACGCCCCAACCCAAAGTGACTCCTGTCACAACTTCCTATCCCAGAGACACAGGACAGGAAATTATAAGGACATTTCCCATAGTGAGTACCATTTCCCTCTTAGATAGTCTTAGGAGCAGGTGTTCCTATTAAAAGATTTCCAGTTGCTTTTTGTTCTAAAATGTGATTACTTTCTTGGTGACAATGGCCATCCATCCAAACAGCGTGGTAAATCTTTCCAATAAGGATACAGACAACAATAAAAACTGACAGAGATTCTAAATCTTCCCCAATCCATTCACAACGTTAGAGCATTAGTAAACCGCATAAAAAACAAAAGAAATTGGCACCAGGCAGTTTAAGTCATAATGTGCTAGTATGCATCGCATACTAGTACATTATGACAGACTTACCTGAAAAATAAGCCCTCCAGCAGCGCACTGTCAATGCTAAAGGCACTTCCATCTTCACCCAGTCTATTCCCAATGTGTTATTACAGCTCTGCTTTCCAGAATACACCTCTTGTAGTACCTACTAAATCCCAATAAAGGTGGACCTTTCAAAACCCAAATTGGGTTTTACTGTATGCATCTTCTGAATACAATTGTGTACTAAATAGTACATGGTGCTTGTCCTCTGGAGCGCTGCCTAAAAGGAATTCCTCTTTACCATATAAAACATTAAAATTTCTATCCAAACCCACACAAGTGCCCAACTAATTAATTTTTTTTATAAACTGAGAGCAAGGCAGAATTTAATAATCTTGGAAAGCTAAGTAAAGAACAAAATATTAATTTGAAACATGTTTCAAATGTTTTCAATTTGAGAACAACCCCATCCATGCAATAGCACATTTCTAATAATTCTGATTAATTATGAAATAATTTCTGTCGTATTTCAAAACACTTTATAGGGTACTTGTGAAGAAAGTTACATGAGAAATAATATTTCTTATACAGACACAGTCTGGTCAGATAAAGGAGCAGTCATGTGTCTGTCAGCTTTCCCTTAAGCCTCCTGTCTAAGCAATGGGTGAGAATTTAGTAGACAGTTGCCTTTTCTTCCTATGGCTGAACCATCTGCAGTAGCTGTGTAGGCCTACTGTTCTAGTAAGAGAGCCCCTTGAGCTCTGGAAGAGCCAGAGTTCCCATATTAGAATGTTGGACTCATATCTGGGCCTTTGAGAGGTCTAGCACAAACTGCAAAGTAAAGAACAAACTCTTTGAAAATGCTAACCAATACAGAAATTTTAAACTCTCTATTTCCCCAGAGATAAATGGACAATTTTATTGCATTCAGGTATAACAACAATCTTTTTGTATAAGCTTCATGTTATTCCTATCCACATAAAAGAGCCTGTGAAAGTGAGAATTTCAAGAGGAAATAAAATAGATAGTGGACATGTGTGAAATGTGAATCAATGACCCAAAGCAACCAGGAATAGAGGCCAGCTAACATCACATGCCATAGGTGAGTATGTTATATCTTTCTTTTAAGGATAAAGGTGTTCCCAAAGGAAATATGAGTTTTGACATAGAGTGAAGATCAACAAAGGTGTTTCCCTGAGAGTGTGCGATGGTGCAGAGAAAATGAAGACCTATTGTAATAGCCAGCCTTTTGTTTGACCTGTGGGTGAATCTGTCTGGGTTCAATTTGCCAAGGTCTCAGCAAATCCTGCTCAAAATTCCACAAATTCAATTGAAATCTATGGAGGATGAATCTTGTTGGTAAATTCTGCCCATATTTAAAGCTACTAGTCAAACCACTCAAAAACATGTACGAATGCAAAAAAAGTTTTTAGAAAAATACTGTACGACAAGGAGAGGGTCTCATGCGCAACGCTGAAAATAAACAAATTCCGTAATCACTTCCTGACCGACATATGTAAATATGCATTCTCAGTAGTGGTGCTGATATCTCAGTCATAGCTACATCTGTAGTCATGATTCAAATTTCATTTTTTAAGAGCCAGTGATCCCCTAAACAGCAAACTACTTAAAAGCTTCAAAAACTTAAAAAAAAAAAAAAAAAAAAATGTTTTTAGAAAAATACCATGTAACAGGTAGAGGGTCTTTAAGGACAACACTGAAAATAAGCAAATTCCTTAACCACTTCCCAATCAACGTGCATATATATGTACTGTATATATCCTCAAGAAGTGGTTCTGATATCTCATGGCTGCAGATCAGATCCAGATATCATTATTTAGAGCTGGCAATTCCCTACACAGTAAAAGTGATCTGAGCCTCTTTAAAGCCTCTTGATCATGTTTACAGACAGTAGAAAGGGATTAGGAATGTTAGGTATCTATTTACTTGATGTAACATTATCTTTTATGTTTGAGCCCAAGTCCTGCTGATAAAGAGATTAGTCTGGTTAGTGTAATTCTCTACCTGTAGTCTGAATACAGATGTTAGAATATGGAGGAATCATGGTCAATTATCATAGGCTACCTACGTCAAAAGCACTTGTTGGGGGAATCATGAGTATTTGCCTACAGACAAAAAAACTCACCCTAAGTGTAAGTATGAAGTTGCAAAAGTCACCATGAATTATATGGGTTACCAAGCTGGTAATTAAACAGCATTTATTACTGGGTTCCATGATCCTTAAAGTGTTACTGAACCCAGATCCTGCATTTACTATATCTGGTCTCCTACAGTATATAGCAATTATTTTAGTAAATATAAACTGATAAATACCTTTTCTCATCAGCTGTATATAGCAGGGTTTCCCAATTAATTTTTCCCTTGGAACCCTTTGTGATGGTATAGCAAAACTTTGGAACCCCACTCTGCACTGTGTCGTAGAGTAGCGCAGTGCATAACATATGGGAGTCGAAAGGGAATTTTTTCCTCCTATTACAATACAGGCCTTTCCTGTACAAATGTTTTAAGAGCTATTGAGAATTCTATAAAAATCAAGAGGTGAAATGTGTTGCTTTAGATATTTTATGATTTTATAGTAAATGTTTTTGTTAGTTAGATTCTGTGTTCGAAAGCTAGGTTACCCCCATTGATATGCAAGTAAACCAGTCTGATTGGTTTAGGAGCTAAACATGTAACAAGAAGTATGTGGGGAAGGTGTTTAGGACTTCTGAAACAAGCATGTGCTCAGACAAAGGAGAGTTGTTTTTGGAACACAAAAGGAACAACGTGTCTGCTTTAGACTTAATCTGAGGATTTTGGAGAAAGCAGTCCATCTCCATAATAAGAAGTTGAGTAACTTCTAGTATTTATTGCACACACATTGTACATGCTTAAGATAATTAGCTTGTACATGTTGTAGGCATATTTTTGTAACTATGAATTGTGTGATGTGCGTGATGTATATAGGGAAAAAAGCATTGAAGAAAGCTAGGCCCCTACGAGAAGTAGAAATGTATGAATTGTAATCATTGCCTATGAATGGGATCAACAGGTGGATTGTATCAATTGTGGATATTTTTAACGGATTCATGACAAATGTTCCCTTACATGTGTAATAATATCTCTCACCCACAGGTGGTTTAGTGAGCTTTTGATGTTGTGAATTTAAAGATGGCTGCCGCATATCCAATTGACCATATGGTTGGGGGGGGGATGCAACTATATGTTGATGACCTCACTCACAAAATGACCTGTGAGTGGTCAAGATGAATGATTACATCCTGTGGGAAGTCTCTGGTATACAGGACTATACAAAGAGACCATAGCATGAGGAATAGCCTGTTTTTTGGAGCTGTGGAAAGACCATGCACACAGCCAGGATTTCTTATTGTCCTATTCCTCCAGCTATCCAGTGTAAGCTGTGGACATTCATCTACCAGAGTTAAGTATTATTTTACCTTTCTTTGGAATATTGGGAATAGGAGTGTATGTTTGAGTCTTGGTAATGGTTATGGTAACTTTCATGTATAAGAAGCTTTATGTATTTTGATGTCCAGTAAAGTATTGTTTTATGCTTTTTATCAAAACTGCTCTTGATGTGTCTGTTAATTTTAAAAATTCACTAGAGATTTCAATGGCTGTCCAGTATACCTTTCAATTATCAATTTTGTTGTTCCCACATTTGTTACAATGCCCAAATGTGTGATGTTATTACTATGTGACCCGAATAGCTCTGCTAAAACCAGGAAGTGTTGTCTGGGAAATGGAGACCAAACTGAGCATGTGCAGCTGAACTACACTTACTGTGCTTATCTGGATTTGTCCAGAGTGAACTTGCAGGAGGGGGGAAGATCTGTGCATACAGGATCACACAGCCTTTTTATACAGTGCAGAGGATTAATAACTTAAATTACACAGTAAGTATAATAAGCATGCTATTCTGCATCTACAGACAGATTTTACTGTCGTGGGTTTAGTAACACTTTAAGGCCAAAGGAGAGCTGCACATTCTGCAACCCTTGTTATAGTTATGTCCTAGCTTGGATGGACAATCTTTTCTAAATATTTGACTGCTGCTATGTCAATTAAAGAACATAAATATAATATTGCACAAGGAAACTTAGAGGGATGCTGAGCTGGATGGAAATTAATCTTGAATTGGAAAATCAGTGTTGGTGTTTTATAAGGATGAAGCAAATCTCTCCATACTTGGCTGAGAACACTTTGGCTTATGCATAACAGATCCCATGGCTGTACAGCTGATTAATGCATCAGATTGCTCTATATGGGGGCTGCATGTTTTGTCCACCTCCTCTCAGACTCCATAAGGCTTGTATGCTTAATCTGCATTTAATTAGTTTGTGTTTCCTTCCAAGTCATTAGCAAATACAAGCCTGCATGCGTATGAAAGCTGTGCATTATTTACAGCGCAAACAGACTGTACTTGTGTTTGGCTACTGAGGGCTCCTATTAGGCTTCATTTAAAGGGATCAAAGTGTAAGAATATTTCCTGTACACTATTTCACTGAAATGGGCCCAGATGTTATTGCACTGTATGGAGAAGAGCAGATGGATGTAGGTGTACTTGAGAACTTCCCCTGAAATTTATAGTTTCACGTGGCAGATTTTTTCTGTTCACACTTAATCTAGAGGAAGTATTTTTAGGAGTTGGTTGCAAAGAGACAGATTTATTGGGGACTATGAGGACACTGTCTTTGTTGACAAATGTTGTGACTGTGAATCTCTTCTTTTGTCTACGTTAATAAAAAATATGTATGTGTATGGAAACATAAGTAGATGTTCTGATGATAGATTGAAAATTGCAAGTAGCCTCCTCAGAAATGACCAGCTACTTTGAGTAGTTCAACATGTGGTAAAAGCATAGAAAAGTTTTATAGGTCAATATGAAGCATTCAGATATGGGTGAAACAGGAGACTTCAGTAATACAATCATCAAATTTTAAAGGTCAGGATAACCTCTTTTGGCAGCAGGAAAATGCAGTTATTTTTCATATGCAATACCTATTGCATAGATAATGGGAAGTCAGTAAAAAAAGAGGATCTATATCTACATTTCTCATTGATTTTTAGTTGGACAACTTTGAACTTGAAACGTTTTGACCTTAGTATGTATGATATTTTTTTTCATGTGTTTAGCACACCTATTTTAATTGGCTCTGATTTGACATGACACTCATGAACATATCCAACCAAAGCTGTAGATTCATTCTCTGATCAGGCTGTCATAAGATCATATATTTGCTAGTCCACAAGCCCCTGCTTGTCTATGGGCTGGGAGATGGTTAGGGCGAGAATTTGGTTTATGACTAGGTCAGTGTCAAGGCCAGGTTTGGGGCTAGTGTTATGAATAAGATTATTACAAGATGGATTTAGAAGAAAATGGCTAGCTTTGCCCTTATTGGCACATTAAATAACAAAGATGAACAGTCAAGCATAATTTTTAAATAAAACAATATCTGTTTAATAAAAACAAAAATCCATGTGCATTTATGTTACTAGAACACATTGAGGAACATTTTCTAAAGGCAAAAAGAATGTTTATTTTGCAAGAGCATTTGCACTTCGCAATGGATTTTCCTCTTAGTATAACTATATGCCTACTGGACACTTTCGCCCCCCTTCCTGCCCAAGCCAATTTTAAGCTTTCGGAGCTGTTGCAGTTTGAATGAAAATTGAGCGGTCATGCAACACTGTACCCAAATAAAGTTTGTATCATTTTTTTAAACAGATAGACCTTCCTTTTGGGGGTATTTCATCACCACTTCTTCTAAAGAAACAGAAAAAGGCAAAAAAAGTTTTCTTAGTTTCTGTTATAAAATGTTGTAAATAAGTCATTTTTCTTCTTCACTGATGTGCAATGATGAGGCTGCACTGATAGACTGCACCGATGGGTACTGATGAGGGGGCACTGATGAGGTGGCACTGATGGTCACTGATAGGCATTACTGATAGGCACTGACAGGCAGCACTGATGGGCACTGACAGGCAGCACTTGTGGGCACTGACAGGCAGCCCTGGTGGGCACTTTTGAGACTGTACTGATAATCAGGGCACTGATGATCTGTGCCCTGATTATCAGTGTAGATGCCCCCTGTGTGGATTTGCCCATAATCGGTTCTCCTTTCCTCACGCGCTGTCAGCGTGAGGGAAGGAATGCCGATAACTTGCAAATCCCATTCACACTGTGATCAGCTGTGAGTGGACACAGCAGATCATGTAGTAAAGAGCCGCTGTGATATACTCTTTACTCCGATCTGCGATCAGCAGTGTTCTAAAAAAAAGCATGCGACAAACACGATCACATGAGGACATTCATAGATGCCCCCCCAGCAATAGTGCGGTCATGAAGAGGTTAATAAATGTGGTGAAAATTCACTTTGCAAAGGATACAAAGGAGACATGCAAGAAATTAAAAAAACAACAGTAAATTTGCTTGCAAGATTTCAGGATTAAAGCCTAAAGTTAAAGACTAGCTCCAGTGCTTTAAATATAAACCATACTAACAAGACGTGAATGACATCCTTTGAGCCAAATTAAAGAACATTTAACTGTTAAGTGGCACATTTGTACGATGTATGGAGCCAGCTGCAGCAATACTGACAACCCCCACTCTTTACCAGGCCCTGAATTTTAAGAGGAGCCCCACGCGAAAATTTAAAAAAAATGGCGTAGGGTTTCACCCCAAATTCCATACCAGACCCCTATTCGAGCATGCAGCCTGGCAAGTCCAGAAAGGGGAGGGGATGAGCGATCGCCCCCTCCTGAACTGTACCAGGCCACATGCCTTCAACATGGGGGGGTGGGTACTTTGGGGCAGGGGGGGCTCTGCACACCCCCACTCAAGAGCACCTTGTCCCCATGTTGATGGGGACAAGGGCCTCTTCCAGACAACCCTGGGCTGTGGTTGTGGGGGGTCTGCAGGTGATGGACTTATCGGAATCTGGAAGCCCCCTTTAACAAGGGGTACATCGTAACCCTACCCATTCACCCAAAAAGTGTACAAAAAAATAAACACATAAGACAGTTTTTGACAGTCCTTTTTTCAAAAAGAAAAATCAAAAAATATTGTCCCCCGATGTAAATCCATTGTCAATCACGCCGCCCACCGCACCTGCCGACCCAAAAAAAGAAAAAAAAAGCTCAGCTCTCGGTGAACGCTCCCTGTGAACTACCTATTCGCGGTTTGACAGTTCTTATATAGGGAATTGGGGGGCAACCCCAGTGACGTCACTCAGTGGTACCGCCCCTTGTGATGTCACGGGCCAGTGCATGCTGGGTCAGTGATGTCACGAGGGGCGGGCTGTCATGTGACATCATTAGTGTGGCCCTACCCATTCCCTATATAAGAACTGTCAAGCCGTGAAAAGGCAGTCCACAGGAAGCGTTCACCGAGAGCAGAGCTTTTTTTTTTTTTTGCCTTTTTTCGGTGGGTGCGGCGGACAGCATTATGGAAGATGGATTTACATCGGGAGACACTATTTTTTTCATTTTAAGTAAAGGATTTGTCAAAAACTGTCTTGTGTGTTTATTTTTTTGTACACTTTTTTGGTGACTGGGTAGGGGTACAATGTACCTGATACCCATTCACAATGGGGGAGGGGTGGAATCTGGGGGTCCCTTGTTTAAGGGGGCTTCCAGATTCCAATAAGCTCCCCACCCGCAGACTCCCACAACCACAGCCCAGGGTTGTCGGGAAGAGGCCCTTGTCCCCATCAACCTGGGAACAAGGTGCTTTGGGGGGTTCCCCTTAAAAGCCATACAAGACCCAAAGGGTCCCCCAAGCTGTTTTTACCCCATTTATTTTTAATTTACATTTTCTTTTTACAATTATTTTTTTAAATTCAGCTCTCAGCAGGGAAGCCTTAACAACCTATTGACTGTGCACTCGTGGCCGAACACCCTACTAAGTTTCTAAGAAAGTTCAGGTGCTTGGCGAGTACCCGAATGGGTGATGTTTAGGCCAAACTTATGCTCGGCCCAAACTATTCACCTATCCTTAGTGGTGTCTGAACACTGTAACCCCTCACAGTTACTCTTGCTGGGCACAAGATTACACCCTGCTGTTAAAAATTAGAAAAGAAAATGAAATTACATGTACTTGTCATACAGGTGCAAAAAAATTGGGACTTGGGTGTTGGTGGTGCCGTAAATCAAAAACATTGTTGGAAGCTAGCATAATCAAGATTTAGGATAGGCAGCATAAGCAGTCTTCAAGGGATCCCAGGTCCCTAGCAAATCCAATCAGTTACATCAGCATCAGGGGCTTGATAGCTGCTGTTGATCCAGGACTGATTCATTTTAATAAATGTCAGCCAGTCAACGGGGTATGTGGACAGACATACTCTTTTATCTGTCACAAAACCTCCAGCAGCACTGAATGTCCGTTCGGAAAGCATGCTGGAAGCAGGACAGGCCAGTAGCTCCATTGCATATTGAGCAAGTTCTGGCCAGTGGTCCATCCTCAAGACCCAGTAACCCAGTGAATGTTCAGTTGGAAAGGTCTCCAAGTCTGCTCTTGCCCCTAGATAATCCTGAACCATATGCTGCAGACACTGTTGATGGTTGCTTAAACATAACAGCCCTGGGCACTGAGGACTAAAGAATTGTTTAAAGACATTGGTCAACCGGCTACCTTGCTCCACCGCTCCTTCTTTGACCGAAACAAAGCCTCAGAAACATGTTGTCCAGGAAATGGTAACCTCCCAGTGTATGGAAATGTGATACACAATTTTTTCTTCAAGGCGTCCTCAAGATATTTCATCCTCTGCTCCCTCTGCGAAGGCAGGATGAGCTATGCAACTTTACCCTTGTAACGTGGATCAAGAAGGGTTGTAAATCAGTAATGATCCCCTCTTGATACCACAAATCCTCGGGTCCTTTCACAGGCTTTTAAGCATCAGGGAGCCCGTGCAGCATACGTTTGAGGAGGCATGAGATTCTGAGTTCTCTGGGTCACTAAGGATGACATTGTCAGGAGCAACCTCTCCCCAGCCACGTACAACTCCTGGGGTTTCTGGGGAATGAAAACATCCCTTGAAGCCTGCTGTATGTTATCCTCTACATACATGCTGTCACAATCCTCCTCCTCTCGTGCATTTGTGGCCCTGCAGGAATGGTATCTTTATAAAGGGGGCCTTGTGAGGAAAGGAAGTCCTCCTCTTCCTTCCGCTGTTCTGCCTCAAATGCAGTGTCTATGACTCCACGAAGCGTGTGCTCCAACAGGAAGACTAGAGGGATAGTGTCACTGATGCATGCATGGTCGCAGCTCACCATCCTTGTGGCCTTCTCAAATGGTGACAAGATGTGCATAAATCCTTTTTCAGTAGCTACTGGCGTGGCAAAAAGAAGACAAGCTCCCCTGAGCCTGTCCTTGTGCCATACTCACAAAGATACTCATTGATGGCCCTCTGCAGTGTGTGCAGCCACTTCAGCATTGCCAATGTTGAGTTCCACCTGGTGGGCATGTCACAAATGAGGCAGTTGGTGGGCAGGTTGAATTCCCATTGAATGTCAGCCAGATGAGCACTGGCATTGTATGACCGCTCAAAATGGCCACAGAGTTTTCTGGCATGCCTCAGAAGATCTTGTAAACCCGGGGTACCTGTTCAAGAAATGCTGCACCACCAAATTCAGGACATGTGCCAAGCGTGGAACATGTGTCAAGTGTCCCTGTCAGAGGACGGAGAGAATGTTGGTGCCATTGTTGCATACAACCATTCCTGGCTCAAGCTGCCATGGCGTCAACCACCTCTGAGCCTGCCCCAGCAGAGCTGACAGAATCTCTGCCCCAGCGTGGCTCCTGTCCCCTAGACAGACCAGCTGAAGCACTGCATGACATATTTTAGCCTGACTGCTTGCGTAGCCCTTTAACACTTATTGAGCACTGCTGGTTCAGAGGACAAATCAGCAGAAGAGGCCAATAGAGGAAGAAGAAGAGGAGGGGTGGAGCAGACAGATGTGGCAAAATCACCACCAGCTTATTGGAGGCGTGGTGGCGGAACAAGCTCCAGCACTGAACCCTGTCCTGCATCCTTCCCAGCTGCGAGCAGTTACCCAGTGCGCCGTGAAGGAAATGTAACGTCCCTGACCATGCCTGCTGAAACATGAGTCAAAAGTAATGTGAACCTTCCTGCTGACCGCTATGTCCAACGAGGCCAGAACATTGTCTTCCACATGATGGTACAGAGCTGGAATGGCCTTACGTGAAAATAAATTTATTTTTGGAATCTGCCACTGGGGTAGAGCACATTCCGCAAATTCATGAAAGTGGGCAGAGTCTACCAGATGAAAAGGCAGCAGTTGTAGTGCTTGCAATTTGGCCAAGCTAGCATTTAGATGCTGAGCATGTGGATGGCTAGGACAGTATTTTTTTTTTTTTTTACAGTTCAGCAACTGGGGTAGCGAAATTTGCCTGCTGGTCAAATCAACAGGTGGTGTACTGCTAGTAGATTGGGTGCAAGTACCTGTGGCACCCATTGCTATACCATCAACCCTCTCAGTGCAGGTTTTTGAGAAGACTTGAGGTATAGTAGGGGAAGAGATCCCAGATGAGCAGCAAGGAGAAGTTTGCATTTTATTATGATGTGGGTTCTTTAGGTGCTGTTGCCAACGGACTGCATGGGAGGTCATCATGTCTTGTCAAGCACGTGGTGCCCAAGCGGCTGGTGTTCTGGCCATGCTTGATCCACTCCAGACAGAGATTGCAAACAGCAACGCTGCACCTGTGGAGCTCTGTGGTGTGATGCAATAGGGTGGCTGACCTTAAGCCGGCCCCTGGAGGACATCCTGTCTCATTGGAGTTGTGCCACCTCCTCCTCACTTTCCTCCCCTATTCTCTCAGGCACCTAAGTACAGTTAGTGACCTCATCATCCCCTCCCTCCTCGTCCCTGGAGCAAACTTGCCAGTATGCTGCAGCTTTTGGAACATGACTGCTAGTTTCTTGTCCATCATTGTTACCCCCCTCTCTATCGGCTCATGTTATTCCCTTCCTCAACCTGGGAACCAACATCGGAGCATTCAAATTGCACATCCTCCAGCATAATGTAACTGACACTATGATCGAATAACTCAGGTGACTCCTCCATTCATGATGTTGAGGCTACGGAAGGAGTCACTGTGGACAAGGAGCCTAAGGAATAGGCCACTTTGGCAGCTGTGATGGAAGGCAAACTAGTTTGAGCCTGGGTGACAGAAGATGAGGAGGATGAGGACGGCTTAGTTATCCACTCCACAAACTCTTCTGCATGTTGTGGTTCAATAACACGGCCAGCACTGGAAAAAAGGGACAAGCGTGCCCTGCCTGCAGAGGATGCACCATGTCCATGACCACCACTTTTCACTGTGGACACAGAGGCTGCCTGCCCTCTTTTAGTGGCCTGTGAGCATTTGCCTCTCCTTGTTGGCCTTTCAGCAATGATGAGGATTTTTTTGGGGGGGGGGTTATAACTTTTTATTATAGAATGTGGGATGGAAATATGATGCTTGGGTCAATACTTATGTGCTTGGTGCACTATAAACCGCTTTATTATTATTTATTTTTTTTTGGGGGGGGATTTGTATAACTTTTTGTTATGGAGTGTGGGAAGGGAATATGGTGCTTGGGTGCAAAACTTTTGTTCTTGGTGCACTATAAACCATTTTAAAAAAGAAAACCCCTGCTGATGCAGAAGAAATAGCACCTACAACGCAAAAGGGGGGACAGTAGTTATGCCCTAAATAAAATAAGTGCTGCTGTGCCACAAAAAAACCCCCGCTGATGCAGAAGGAATAGCACCTGCGATGCAGAAGGGGGGACAGAAATGATGCCCTAAATATTATTAGTGCTGCTGTGCCACAAAAAAAAAAACACTGCTGACGCAGAAGAAATAGCACCTGCGATGGAGAAAGGGGACAGCAATTATGCCCTAAATATTGTTAGTGCTGCTGTGCCATGAAAAAAAAATTAAAAACCCACTGCTGACGCAGAAGGAATAGCACCTGTGATGCAGAAGGGGGACAGCAATTATGCCCTAAAAATTATTAGTGCTGCTGTGTCACGAAAAAAAAAACCACTGCTAACGCAGAAGGAATAGAACCTGCGATGCAGAAGGGGCGACAGCTATTATGCCCTAAATATTATTAGTGCTGCTGTGCCACACAAAACATTAAAAAAAAACTGCTGATGCAGAAGGAATAGAACCTACGACACAAAAGGGGGGACAGCAATTAGGCCCTCTGTAAAATTAGAGCTGTTGCGCCACAAAACAAATCACTGCTGATGCAGAAGTAATAGCACCTGCGATACAGAAGGGGGAGTACCGATATTGCAGCCTCAGAATCTGATGCCACAAAAAAAATTTAAAAAAACAAAATATATATAAAAAAATGGGATCATATGGGTGACACAGACATGTATAGACGTGTATACACCAGCACTTCAGTGGCCCCACTACACTGTGTTACACAGGAATCACAGCACAGCACTACACTGACTGCACTACACTGTGTTACACAAGAACTAGCACAGTACTACATTAAACGGACTGCAGTACACTGTGTTACACAAGAATCAGCACAGCACAGCACTACACAACACTGATTACACTACACTGTGTTACACAAGAATCAGCCCTACACTACACTACACTGCACTGACTGCATTAAACATCAAAGTACAATCCACTAACTACCCTGCCTAATCTCCACTCCTAACATACTACACACGGCTACCATGTAAGCAGCCTTATACAGTGTGGGGCGTGGAGTTAGCCCCTGATCCATGATTGGCTAAAGGCACCTTGCCTTTAGCCAATCATGGCTCTGACAGGACATTGTGCTGTGATTGGCCGAAGCATATAGGTCAGGTGCATGCTTTGGTCAATCACAAGCACTTAATGCACTGCAATCGCACAGTGCATTATGGGACGCTTATTGGCGGGCAAACATCCCGCCGAGAGTCCCATTTGTTCGTGTGTTCAGCGAACACACAAACACCCAACATGAACATCAAGCCCATCACTGATAGATAGTATAAAAATAATTTCCATAGTAAAAAACAAATGCTTGGACATTGTTCTAGATACAAATAATATACCTCTTCAAATGTTACTAATGCTATATACAGTAAATTCCAAACACTACAGAATACAATTTATAATTTAAACAGTGTTGAAATATGTTTTAGTTTAATGAAATTTTAAAGTTGAACAATATATTATATATATATATATATATATATATATATATATATATATATATATATATATATATATATATATATAATATTTTTTTTTCCGAAGTATTTGTATTATTCTCTTTCCAATAAAGAGATCTACACATTCCTACCAAACAGCGCAGCCTGTTGGTGACCTGACTGTTCTCTACTGCAGTTAAGCAGTACAGCTTGTCTATTTAATCTTACCTCAATGGACAGTAAAGAAGCAGACAGACTTTTTCTTCCTGTTAATATTTAGCTTGTCAGCATACCAGGATTGGCACCTTGTGTTGCCCCTCCCTCTCCTCGTCTTAGTTCTGCTCTTCAGAGGGCTGATATTTATATATATGGCTTTTTTTCTCAGGGAATAGATGTTGGAACTCCCCCCTTCTGAGTCACTCTTCGTCAATGCCCATTACCCACCTCTGAGCACTGTCCCTTCGTTTCACCGCATACCCACCTCCCAGTACTCTTGCTTTTAGAGAACACGGAACCAAGTTTCACTTTCTGCTACTAAGTAATTTGCATGGAATTTGATAGACCCCATCTGAGCAACAGTAGATTCCCTCCAGCAACAATAGACCCACCACAGCAACAACAGACCCCCTAACAATAGATCCTGCACACAACAATAGACTTCCCCCCAGCAACAATAGACACCCTGCAAAAAATACCACCCCAGCAACAATAGACCCCCAGCAGCAACAACATACTGTATCTCCCAGAAGCCAGCATCAATAGAGCCTCCAACAGCCAGCAACAATAGACCTCTCCCCCAACAACTGACCCCCCCCCCCCGGCCACCAGCAACAATAGACCTACCCAGCAACAATAGACACCCACACAAAAATAGATCCACACTAGCGACAATAGATTCCCCAGCAGTCAGCATCAATAGACCCTCCAGCACACCCCAGCACTCTTTGCCTTATAATACATTCAGTGCTGGAGATGCCGGAACTGCTTTCCCTCACATTCCTGCTGAAAAAAAGCCATGTATATATACAGTATCTCACAAAAGAGAGTACACTCCTCACATTTTTGTAAATATTTTAATATATATTTTCATGTGACAACACTGAAGAAATACACTTTGCTACAATGTAAAGTAGTGAGTGTACAGCTTGTATTACAGTGTATATTTGCTGTCCCCTCAAAATAACTCAACACGCAGCCATTATTGTCTAAACTGCTGGCAACAAAACTGAGTACACCCCTAAGTCAAAATGTCCAAATTGGGCCCAATTAGCCATTTTTCCTCCCAGGTGTAATGTGACTCATTGGTGTTACAAGTTCTCAGGTGTGAATGGGGAGCAGGTGTGTTAAATTTTGTGTTATCGCTCTCACTCTCTCATACTGGTCCCTGGAAGTTCAACATGGCAGCTCATGGCAAAGAAGATTGCCAAGACCCTGAAACTGAGCTGCAGCATAGTGGCCAAGACCATACAGCAATTTAACAGGACAGATTCCACTCAGAACAGGCCTCACCATGGTCAACCAAAGAGATTGAGTGCACGTGCTCAGCGTTATATCCAGAGGTTGTCTTTGGGAAATAGACGTATGAGTGCTGCCAGCTTTGCTGCAGAAGTTGAATGGGTGGGGGATCAACTTGTCGGTGCTTAGACCATACGCCGCACACTGCATCAAATTGGTCTGCATGCCTGTTGCCCTAGAAAGAAGTCTCTTCTAAGGATGATGCACAAGAAAGCCCGCAAACTGTTTACTGAAGACAAGCAGACTAAGGACATGGATTACTGGAACCATGTCCAGTGGTCTGATGAGACCAAGATAAACTTATTTGGTTCAGATGGTGTCAAGAGTGTGTGGCGGCAACCAGGTGAGGAGTACAAAGACAAGTGTGTCTAGCCTAAAGTCAAGCATGGTGGTGGGATTGTCATGGTCTGGGGCTGCATGAGTGCTGCCGGCACTGGGGAGCTAAAGTTCATTGAGGGAACCATGAATGCCAAAATATACTGTGACATATTAAAGCAGAGCATGATCTCCTCCCTTCGGAGACTAAAGCCGCAGGGCGGTATTCCAAACATGATAACAACCACCAAGCACACCTCCAAGATGACCACTGCCTTGCTAAAGAAGCTGAGGGTAAAGGTGATGGACTGGCCAAGCATGTCTCCAGACCTAAACCCTATTGAGCATCTGTGGGGGCATCCTCAAATTGAAGGTGGAGGAGCGCAAGGTCTCTAACATCCACCAGCTCCGTGATGTCATCATGGAGGAATGGAAGAGGACTCCAGTGGCAACCTGTGAAGCCCTGGTGAACTCCATGATCAAGAGGGTTAAGGCAGTGCTTGAAAATAATGGTGGCCACATGAAATATTGACACTTTGGGCCCAATTCGGACAGTTCACTTAGGGTTGTACTCACGTTTGTTGCCAGCAGTTTAGACATTAATGGCTGTGTGTTGAGAACATTTGAGGGGACAGCAAATTTACACTGTTATACCAGCTGTACACTCACTACTTTACATTGTAGCAAAGTGTCATTTCTTCAGTGTTGTTACATAAAAAGATATAATAAAATATTTACAAAAATGTGAGGGGTGTACTCACTTTTGTGAGATACTGTATATTTATTTATTTATTAACATTAAAGGTAGTTATACTTGTGTCATTTCCAAACAACATTATTAATTCTTAGTGTTTCCTATATCTGTCTGTTCTACCTATAGAAAGTTTCATCATAGGCTATTGAATTTAAAGGTTTTGATAAATGTTCTTTATGCTTTATATCATGCTTAATGAGCATACTTTTTTTTTTTTTAATAGGGGTACAAGTTAAACCTAATTTTTTTGAAGGGTGATCAAATACTGTATATTTATGCTAATTCCTATATCCATCATAACAATGTGCTTCAAGATGCAAATTAATTTTGTATCATGAATTTACTGAATAATACACTTTACACTAAAAGCCATTTTAGATGCACTACTACCATTATGACATTGCATATGTAAATGACTGCTTTTAATATTGAATGGGTAGGGTGAATGTTCCCTTGTTTTAATAAAGTCAATGCAAAGCTGCTGACTTGGTGGTCTCCAGTGGTAATCCTACAATCATCCCAGTACACCTATTTACAAAGGAGACAACAGCAACATATCACATAAGGTCTCTCTAGCCTCAGATCAGTTCCACTGTTATTTCTTGACTGCAAAGGTGATGTGAGCTGTGGTCCCAATTCCCCTCTGTTTGTGTTACTGAGGAAAAGAATCCATTATGAAAGGTTTAATTTGAGGAAGCAAGCACTGAAAAAGAATCAACAGTCAAGCCCCATGTTTTAGTAGGATAATAGGGACATCTAGTGGACATTGTTTTCGATGCAAGGTGAATAATAGCATCATAAAAGTAAGAAAATATTAGAAAGACAAAACAATTATAAAGGAAAATTAGCATAATAGTAAGTGCTTGGTTTTCCAAATAAAAAAAATTTCAATATATTAAAAATGCAAACATTAAATGCGCTATTATGTTTATAAAAATACAAGCATATTATTATTAATATTAATTATCATCACAATGCACCACCATATTACCTAGTGCTATATGTTTTATTATAAAAGGATACAAATTGCACACTTCAGAGAAAAGCAATGCAGAAACAGGTCAGAGGTTAGAAGGCTAGAAGGTCGCCAATTTACTAAAGACAACTCAGGCTGTACATCTTGAGGTTGAGTTACTTGACAGTGACTGTAGCTACAGAAGTCATTCCGTGGCAAAGCGAAATGCATTAGTTGACGGAGACTTCGGAACACAAACCGCAGGTAGTGCTACAGTATATTCTTACATGCTTTTAAACAAGAATGTACAATGTGAGTGTAAACTTTTTAAATAAATAAAAGCATTTAATCAAAACATATGTAAACCATAGTGTTTCAGTGCTGCTATGTGAATCATAAATATACAAAAAAACTGTACATTAACTGTGCAAAAAAAATATAAATGGTCATAGTATGCATACAAAACAAAAAGTGCTGAATATACCAAAAGTCCTTGTGCTTAAAAATACATCAATAATTATATAAATAAATATGACAAGCAATAAATAAATGTCCTTTTTTGCAAAATAGAAAAAAAGTGCTGTTGTGCTCCACTTCTTGGAACAAAAGTGCTGGTGCTCTCCCTTGTGGTTCCCTACTTACCACAAGCAGATGAGAGTAGAGCGGTAGGTTATCATAAAATCTCTTTCTGATGACCAATGATTCTCATGGAGACAGCCTTTTTTATTGGTATGTGTTGGAAAGAAATCCTTACAGGTGGATGTTGATGTTCCTGAGAGCCCTCATAGAAACAGAATGGCATCCATAGTGAAGTACGTTTTAAAGCCGTTTATTTAATCCAAAAAGAAAACTACTTACAAACATGTTAAACACAGGTAGCAGTGCTCGGCTGGGTGGTTGCTGCTCTGGCAGGGTGCGATCCACAGGCCGGATGTGACATTTATTCACCATAAGCCTGAGGACATCTACCTCTTTACATTTAATCAAAACAGTATCATGCTATGAATGTCCAATTCTCCTATGATAACGTGTAACCAGTGGAAACGCGAGGAAGAGCTAACAAATTACCTACAGAGTTATACAGGATTTTTCACTACAAGTGATATTCTCCTGGGAAGTTGGTGAGTGAAGGCACAAGAGAAAGGAGCACAGCACTTTCATCACTGCCATATTTCATTGCACGAATTGTACTTTTAAAGAAACAATTGTGGCACAGAGGACTTACAGCACTTATTTTTTATGTATTTTCTTCACAATTGTGAAATTTTCTTGTACCTGTATATCATTTTTTTGTTGCCATTGTATGAAGTTTTATTTATGTTTAATTTTTTTTTTTACATTTTTGATGCCATTGCATTGAGCACAGACAGCGCAGGGTCTTTACACTTTAATGCAGAGATATGACAAAGGATAATAAGAATACCTTGCCTGTATAGATTAACAATCTAGATGGTAGGGAAATATTAGACAAAATAAGTAGGATAAATTGCTGTGGCATCAAGTGAAATAGGTTAGATTGTTTTTAAAGATGTCGTAGAAAGGAAGTTGGATAAATCATTTTAAAGAGTTGGAGTTTTATGGACCCTTCAAAGTTTTTCAAGGTAGAGGCTAGTCCAATAGGGTGAGGCAGAGAATTCTAGAAACTAGAAGCTGCTGTAGATGAATCCTATAATTGTAAATTATTAGAGGTTTTGTGTAAAGAGGACATTACTTCGTCAGTGGAAGAGTGAACAGTATGGTAATTAGATTTGTGCCTGAGTTCAGAAATATAGTTTAGGGATCACTAGTGAAGTGCTTTAAAGGCAAAGCATAACAATTGGAATTGTATACTCAGGCCTATTGGAAGCCAGTAAAGCAATTGACAGAAATTTGTGACATAGAACAATGGGGGATATTTCTGTATTCAAAATGAGAGATACAGTAATAGGGTGTTAACAAGGACTTTGGTGGTCCCTTGAGCTCTGGATTTGTGACAGTTCTCTCTACACCAGCACCTTAGTCTGTGTTCTGTGTTCTGATCCTTTTCCTGTGCTTATGAACCCTGATCCTGTCTCAGTGCTTTGTACCTGCATCTAGTATTTTGTCTGTATCCTGTACCTATCCCGTTTCCTCTATGTGGGTGGAGTCTAACTGCATCCATGCACGTGGGGTAACACCTTAACTGAAACATGCTCACCAATGCTCAGGACTAGGTGTAGGCTGTGGTCATGTGAAGAATCAAACATTAAGACAGCCCCCGGGTTCAGAGATGAGCCACTTGTGTGCAGCACTAATGTTCCTCCATAAGAATGTTTCGTCCCAAGTAACTACTCACTTGTAACTGATATATGTGTTGCATTCGGAGGGACATGCAGAGCCATTCTGCCAGTTCTGCTTACCTCTGTTTCCTCACTCCCAGTAACGGAATGAAACCCCGCTGGACACATAGGACATGCATGAGACTCACGCTAAGTGAACTCTTTCCCTCCTGTACCTAGTGATAAGGTCTTAGATCTCTGTAATGCTAGTCTGCGCCTGGTGACCGGAGGAGACAGGCGGCTAGGGAGGGAGTCAGAGCACTAACCCCTCATCACCAGAGGACCTGTCACCTAGTCAGGTACCAGTCTAAATTATTGGTTGCTGTAGCTGTTCTTCATGAATAAATTTCCTTCTCCTAACTACACCTAACTGTGGCTGCTCCAACGTACCTGCACAGATAAAGTACTTTCGGGTAAAGTCCAATTTTTGAAGAACTTGCATAGAAAGTTTCCATGGACAAGGGTGTCCCGATGATTTGGTGCTCTGATGGTGGACCACAGGTCCTAGCAAACTTCAGCAAGGTTCCCGCTCTCTCTTTCAAGTTCCCCCAGCTGCTGAACCTCTTCACTTTTAAAAAACATACAGCAGTAGGGAGGCTGGACCCCAAGTAGCTAACTAACACTCAATACAGTAGGCCACCTGCCTACAGGTACCTTGCTACTACATCTGCTGTGTGTATCCTAATTCTGTTACCCTGCACCATATCTATGTTGTTCCTTGTCCTGGCCTCCAGCTACATTTAATGGATTCCTCTCTTGTCTGCTGCCAGTTCTGACCTCTAGCCATGTTCACCGGTTACTCCCTGTTCACAGTTAGTTCACTCTCTAAACAGTAGATTGTGCTTCCCTTTCCTCCATCACCTTACAGTCAGTATATTCCTGTTTGAGGGTCGGCCTGCAACATTCTACAGTGAGAGCATTTAGTTTAAAGTGGAACTGAAGGCCATTCACACTTTCCCGTCTGGCCTAAAGTACAATGACAGCCAGGTATGCTGGCAGCTACCTTGGTATTTCCAGCATTCCCACAGTATTCTTTAAAGCCTTTTCTACTTGTGTGGGTGCATTTTAAAATTAAAATGTTGATCCTGCTGTGTTTTTTACAGCAAAGCACAATAAAAGAAAGTCAAATAAATCCAATTGCTACAGTAATAGTATTTCTCAAAAAATAATATGTAAATAGCTGCGCTATGCACCACAAGAAGTTTTAAATAAATGGTTTAAAAAGCAGCTACACAAGAACGATTCTGAGAAAATCTAAATGCAATATAGATAGAAAAATTGTAGCGCTAATCATAAATATAAATTAATAAAAGTCCATATAAAAAGTCCTTGTAGAAAATTATTATCCCCGTGATGATATAAAAGCACACGACACTCCAGGGAATAACTCTTGCTGCACTGACTTAGCTCACCCATAGCTGTTAAGTAAGTGCAGCAAGAGCAGAGCACAAGCTTGAAGAACCACAGGTGCTAGGAGGCCTCCAGCAACAAAAGATTGCTAAAGTGGTCCAGTGGCTTGGGAAGGAAGACACGATGTGGAAACAATTTGGGTTTTAAATCGACGCCTCACAGATTTGTGTCATCTGTCGTATATAGCCTCTCTGATCTTTTGATCTGGTAAGGGTATTTTGATACCTCTGTTGGTGGCGGTTCTATTACAACGCTAATATTCCCTGGAGTGTCAGTGTGGTTTTATATCATCAAGTGGATAATCATTTTCTACATGGACTTTTTATATGGACTTTTATTCATTTATATTTATGATTAGCGCTACAATTTTTCTATCTAAATAGTAATTCTCAGCTTTAGTGCCAGTGGACACAATAATAACCTGCTACAATTGGTTCCAGATTCTGCAATAATAACACCCAGAATCAGTGGCAGTTTCCAAAAAAATAGTACCCAGCTTTGGTGTCAGTAGACATGAAAATAATCCCCAGCCACGGTGTCACTAACAGCAATAATAACCCCCAGCATCGGGGTCAGTAGCAGTAGTATTAAGCATTGGTGCCAGTGACTGCAATAAAAGTCTCCGGCATTGGTGCCAGTTTTAACAAGAATAACCAAGGCATTGGTGCTAGTTTCCAATATAATAACACCTGCATCAGTGCCAGTTTCTGCAATAATAACACCCAAGTTTTGTGTCAGGTTATACAATATTATTCCATACTATTGGCATCAGTAGCAGTATTAATAACTCTCAGCATTTGTGCCAATTTGTGCAAAAAAAAAAAAAAAAAACCCTAGTGTCAATGTAAATTTCTGCAATAATAAACCCATTAGCATAAATGCCAGTTTCCACAATAATAACCCATTAGCATGGATGCCAGTTTCTGCAATAAAAACCCCTAGCACCATTGCCAGTTTCTTCAAGATTAACTCCCAGTGCTGGTTCCAGTTTCCACAATAATACCACCTACATTGATGGTCAGTGGCAGCGTTAACCCCTTCATGCTTCTGTAGTGGCAGTGTTAATTAACCCCTTCGTAAAGCAGCATGTAGAGGTTAGGTAATACTGCCACTGGCCACAAATGCATCAGGACGGGGTTAATTAATGCTGCTACTGGCCAGGAAAGCAGCACAAAGGGGATAATAAGCTGCCACTGGTCACTAATGCATTGGAGCCCCTAAAAATGTCCCATCGAACTAAACATGTGTAGGGAGAAGTTGGTACTTGTTGATGTTACATGAGACAGACAGTGGTGTTTCTGTAAGTGTATTGCAAACTTTTGTATGCTTGTAATAATGCAGTTATAATAAAAAACTTTTACATACTACACTATTAGAGCTTTTTTCCCTGTCCTGTTTGTTGAGGCATGGTACTGATTTATATTGGCAGCACTGGAACTCCTTTTAAAGCAGACTGCCAGGGAGCAATCTGTGCACAGAGTGAGAAACTCATTCAGCTCAAGACAGTGTATACAGTATATGCGGTTTGCTTCTGACTGGGGCTATAAATCTCAGTGCAGCATTTGTCCTATATCTGGGGCAATAAATCTCAGTGCTGCATTTGTCCTATATCTATTAGGAGTTTGCATGTATCTCTACAGAATGCCTCACTACCTGTTAGTGCAGACTTTCAAAGTTCCTCACTGGCTTTCACCTCCTTCCTTCCCAGGACAATTTTCAGTTCTCAGTGCTGTCGCAATTTCTATGACAATTGCATGGTCATGCAACACTGCACCCAACTGACATTTTTATATATTTTTTTCACACAAATATAGCTTTCTTTTGGTGGTATTTAGTCACCACTGGGTTTTTATTGTTTACTATACAAATGAAAAAAGACCGAAAATTTTGGAAACAAAACAAAACTTTTTTTTTTATAGTTTGTTCGAAAATTTTGCAAACAGGTAATTTTTCTCCTTCCCTGATGGACACTGATGAGGCAACACTGCTAAATGCCACTGATAGGCGGTACTGATGGGCACTGATAAGCACTGGTAGGCGGCACTGTTGGGCACTGATAGGCGGCACTGACAGGTGACGCTGATGAGGAGACACTAATTGGCAGCACTGATGGGCACTAGACAAGGGTCGAATGACCCCCAGTTCGGTCCGCGGCTGAACTTTTGAACATCAACAAGTTCAAAACCAAATAACTAACCCAATTGAAGTCTATTGGACCTGAACTGAAAAAAATCAAAAGTGCCCATTTTGAAGGCCTACTGTATATGCAAATAATTGGGCAAACAATGGTTTAGGGAAGTCTGGGTGCTGCCCTGGGGGACATGTATCAATGAAAAAAATTTTTTAAAAAACATAATTTTTAAATGAGCAGGGATTTACTGATGCATAAAGTAAAACCATATTGAGAAATAATAAAAATGAAAAAGTGCTTTAACCACTTCAAGACCGGAGGATTTTCCTGCTTAACGTCCAGGCCACTTTTTTCGACTTGACACTGAGCGACTTTAACTGACAATTGCACGGTCATGCAACACTGTACCCAAACAAAATTTACGTCCTTTTTTTCCCACAAACAGAGCTTTCTTTTGGTGGTATTTGATCACCTCTGCGCTTTTCATTTTTTGTGATATTAATAAAAAAAGAGCAAAAATGTTGCGAAAAAATTAATATTTTCTACTTGGACAGTTAAAAAATATTCAATATTAAATTTTTGGCATATATTTAGGCCAAGAAAAGAAAACCAGATGACAAGGCAAAGTGTTGTAATTGAAAAATCGTTCATGTGATAGAACCCAACACCACCAATGAAGGTAAATGCGTTCACCAGAACTTATGGACCCAAATACCTTATAGTAAGTGGGTCAACCAAGCCATATGATCATCCAGGCAGAGTAGAATCCAGTTCTTTAATTTCACCGGTAGTTTAATAGAAGCTTAGAGTCCCCTCCCAGCTTGGGTTTTAGATGTTTAATTTACATAGTTTCTGAGTTATAAACGCCCTTCAGTGACACACTACTCAGTTGTGTTTTTTCAATGGATATATTTCCTCATCCGAATGGAGGCTTGATATGTACGCCGTGGTTTAGTTGGCCAGTGCGCACTGTTTACCTGGAGAAGGGGCGATATTATTTCCACTAAGACTCTAATTATATTGAGGCTTGGTTCACATCCAAATCGAGGCTAGAGGTGCACGCCGGCGTCATCTTGAGTTGCCATAGTGACTGACTGCTCCAGGACCGCTGTAAACAGGTCATAAAACTTTTTGGGGGCATTTCATCTCTATATTTATATTTGGAGTGGCTATTAGGGGTAAGAAGCCCTATAATTAGGTCATATATGACGAAACGCATCAGCGTAGTTTGTTCCTGCCTGTAATCGCTCCAAATGGTCATAGCTGGTTACCTGCAGTTGCTTGTATGTGTTTTTAACCCTTTTTAAATAAATGGTGTGAAGCAGTTTTACACTATGTATGTGCATTTTGGCTTGTTTTTTTCATATCGATATCTTGGCGGAAGTTTAAAGTACTATTGCCCAGGAATATACAGATACAGCTTGATCGATTATTCCTAATCCTTACTACTGGATTCTACTCTGCCCGGATGATCATATAGATTGGTTGACCCACTTACTATAAGGTACTTGGGTCCATACATTCTGGAGAGTGCATATACCTTCATTGGTGGTGTTGGGTTCTAACACACGAAAGCTTTTTTCAATTACAACACTTATATGGACTCATTGTTTGATTTATCCACATTTTTTTGGACTCACAATTTGTTGTATTTTTTTATTTTTTTCTCTTGTTTTATACATTTTTCAATGTATGTATAATGATTTAGCGCTGCACAATTTTTAAATTTACTGGTACATACATGCATTTAATAAACGTTGCTTTTATATTGGGATTCGGTTCCCTTATCCAACACGGATTATTTTTGTCAGGGTACCAATAGCAGGAGGGCTCTAGGACCCAGTATCCGTCAGAATAGGAGAAGGGCTCTAGGACCCAGCATCTCCGTCAGCCCCTCACCTGGGCCTTTATAAGGGAGCCAGCCCTTCTCTAAGTGCTGTTTGATCTTCAGCTTCTACCAACATCCTGTGTTTCCTGTTTCCTGTGATTCCTGGTTCCTGACTCGGCTTGTTACACCTCCATCTACAGCTTGCTTCCTGACTTTGACCTCGGCTTGTTTAACGGATCTCCTCTGCCTGCTACCTGTCCAGACCTTGGCTACCACTTGACCTTGTCTCCTCCGCTACCCACCTGGCCCCGAACCTTGGCTTGAATCAACCACCCTCTGTCTCAGCGATTCTAAGTACCTGCTTCATCTCACAGGTGCCACCTGCCTGCAGTAACCCCGCAGCACATCAGCGGTATCCCTGAACCCTTTTCTGCAAGCAACTCTGCAGGCGACCTGTGCGACTTTGGGCCTAACTCCTCCTGTCTCATCTCCAGGGGAGTTTGGAACTTAGCTGCAAGGGAAGCCCTCTCTCCATTGGCCTCCAGCACTTGATACCTGATAGTATCAAACAGCCAGGATGTCTGAGGCCGAGAGAGGTGCTTCCGCACTTGAAACCCTATGTCAGCAGATGGCGGCTCTGACGCAAGCAGTCAAAAATCTGCAGGAAGGTTACTTCCAACTTGAGGGGCGGTTCCATGCCCTCACAGGTTCTATGACTTCCACCGAATCCAACCAAGCCTCTAGCCCCACCTTTACACCAGCGTCCTCCACATCAGCTGTTGCCGCTCCACCCGCTGTGGTACTGCCTCCTCCAGAGCCCAGAGTTCCCACTCCTGAGCGCTTTTCAGGGGACCGGCGGAGGTTCAGAGCTTTCAGGAATGCCTGCGAACTTTACTTTGCCCTGCAACCTAGGACCTTTGCTTCAGAAACTGTTCGAGTGGGGTTCATCATCTCCTTTCTATCTGATGAACCACAATTCTGGGCCCATAACCTTCTAGAACGAAAGGATGAGTTGCTGAACTCAGTCTCCACGTTTTTTGAAGCCATGGCTACTTTATATGATGACCCACAGAAAACTGTCACCGCAGAGTCTGCCCTTCACTCCCTGGTGCAGGGAAGACGACCAGTAGAGGATTACATTGGGGAGTTCCGTAGATGGGCAGCTGATACCGGATGGAATGATGCAGCTTTAAAGTATCAATTCCGTTTAGGCCTATCCGAAACAATCAAGGATGAGCTGGCCAGGTCTGAAGCTCCCGCCACGCTAGAAACTCTGATCCAAACTTCCATCCAGCTAGATAGGCGTCTGCGGAAGCGACGCTTTAAGCGTTCTCAGACCTTTCGGCCAACCTGGGTACTGCCCAAGGTCCCGGCTCCAACACTTCCTGTCGCTGCTCCTCTAAATACCTCCACTATAGAACCAATGCAGATTGGTCTGCTTCGACCCGCTTTAACCCCAGAAGAAAGAGGACGCAGGCGGCAAAACAATCTCTGTCTCTACTGTGGAGCATCAGGACACTACCTTCGCAACTGTCCGATTTGGCCAAGTAAGTCCAGGCACCTGTACCCTACATATCTTCAGCTATCCGGACCACTATCTACTCACATTATTCTCCCCATCTCTCTGCAGGTGGCTGGAAGGGAGGTCAAACTGCGGGTAATAATTGACTCTGGAGCTTGCAGCTGCTTCCTGGACATCAGCCTGGCTAAAGACCTGCACATTCCTCTGACTACCAAGGATCAAAGACTAGACATACACCTAGCTGACGGAAGTCAACCTAGTTCAGGACCTGTTACCCAAGAAACAGTCCCTATTCTCACAACCACAGACACAGGGCACCAGGAACTTCTCTGTTTTGATGTGATCAGATCTCCCATCTTTCCAGCTATTCTTGGAATCCCGTGGCTACAAGCCCACAACCCATCAGTGGACTGGTCCCGAGGGGAGGTCACCTTCTCATCCAGCTACTGCCGCCAGCATTGCGGTATCCCCACGCTAACCAACCCCCATACCTGCCTGACCATACAACCAGCAACATACACCAGTCTAGTAGTCCCTTCAGTCTACCATGACTACCTTGACGTCTTTGACAAAAAGAAAGCCGAAACCTTGCCTCCACACCGATCATATGACTGTCCTATTGAATTGCTCCCTGGAGCGGAAATCCCCTTCGGGCGCATCTTCCCTTTGTCCGAGGTGGAATTGGAGGCTCTCAGACAATACATAGATGAGAACCTAGCCAAAGGTTTCATTCATCCCTCTTCCTCACCTGCTGGAGCAGGCATCTTTTTGTTGAAAAAAAAGACCCTGCATCGACTACCGGGAGCTCAACAAAATTACCATCAAGAATAAGTACCCTCTTCCACTCGTTCCAGAGTTGTTCCAGAGGTTTCGAGCGGCCCGGATATTTACAAAACTGGACTTAAGAGGGGCTTATAATCTAGTTCGCATCAGAGAGGGGGACGAGTGGAAAACGGCCTTCAGAACACGCTTTGGCCACTTCGAATACCTCGTAATGCCATTTGGGTTATGCAACGCCCCCGCAACATTTCAACATCTGGTCAATGATATATTCCGAGAGTACCTTGACTTATTTCTGATCGTCTACCTGGATGATATACTGATCTTCTCCACCTCTCTCGAGCTCCACCGAATCCATGTCAAGAAGGTATTGAGTACCCTCCGCAGGCACGGTTTGTATGCCAAGGCCGAGAAATGCAATTTTGAAAAACAATCTATTCAATTTTTGGGCCTCGTAATCTCCGTTGGGGGAATCTCTATGGATCCCCAGAAGGTCACAGCAATCCTAGACTGGCCTGCACCTACAGACCGAAAGGGAGTCTAAAGATGCGTAGGCTTTGCCAATTTCTACCGGAGATTTATTAAGGACTTCTCCACTATCATCGCCCCAATTACTCAACTCACACGTCTCCACACCCGTTTCCTCTGGAATCAGGAAGCCCAAGTAGCCTTTGAAAAACTTAAAACCTTGTTTACCTCTGCTCCGGTGCTGCAACACCCGGACCCAGCACTCCCTTTCTTTCTTGAAGTAGATGCTTCTGAAGTGGCGACGGGAGCCGTGCTTTCTCAGCGGCTGGGCCCAAAAGCTCTATTACACCCAGTAGCCTTCTGCTCTAAGAAATTAAACCAGGCCGAGAGAAACTACGACGTAGGTGACCGAGAGCATCTGGCTATTAAAGTGGCCTTCGAAGAGTGGAGATATCTATTGGAGGGCGCCAATCACCCGATCATGATCTTTACTGACCACAAAAACTTAGAGTATCTGAGGTCCGCCAAACGTCTAAGACCCCGACAAGCTAGATGGGCATTATTCTTCTCACGATTCAACTTCCATTTAACCTATAGACCAGGATCCAAGAACGGGAAGGCAGACGCCTTGTCCCGGATGTTCCCTGAATCCACAGAACCTGCTCCACCGAGCACTATTCTTTCAGCCCAGAACTTTTTATTGATCCAACCCAGCTTGAAATCGGTCATTGAACGAGCCTCTGCTTCATGCCCTGAATCTGAGCAGGTCTCGTTAAGGAAACAAGATGGATTACTCTGGCACCAGGATAAGGTCTTCGTGCCTCAGGAGGCAAGGCTTCAGGTCTTCAAGACGTACCACGACCACCAGTTAGCCGGCCACTTTGGAGTTCGTAAAACAAGTGAGCTCATCCAACGGTCCTTCTGGTGGCCCAACCTTAGTCGAGACTGTAGAGCCTATGTTAAATCCTGCTCTGTGTGCCTACGTAGCAAGGGTGACAAGACAAGGCCCTGGGGACTACTGAGACTCTTACCTATTCCTAACCGTCCATGGGAAGGTATCTCGATGGATTTTATTGTGGAGCTTCCGCCCTCGGAGGGTTATAGTGCCATTATGGTGGTGGTGGATCGCCTGTCGAAGATGGCCCATTTCCTACCCTTGGTAGGCACTCCTTCAGCAACTGAGACTGCCCACATCTTTCTCAAGGAAATTGTGAGACTCCACGGCTTTCCCAGAAGCATTGTTTCTGATCGGGGGGTACAATTTACCTCCAAGTTTTGGAGAGCTCTGTGTAACGCCCTGAAAATAGAACTTTGCCTCTCATCAGCATACCATCCTCAGAGCACTGTACAAACAGAGCATACAAATCAAACCTTGGAGCAGTACCTCCGCTGTTTCTCAGCCTCTTCACAGGATGACTGGGCCTCGTTGCTTCCATTTGCGGAGTTTGCTTATAACAATTCACTACACTCAGCCACAAACCAGTCTCCATTCTGGGCCAACTATGGATTCCACCCACTTGCATTGCCTGACACTGCCTGACACTATATCCGAATCTGCAGTACCTGCGGTCCAGGACAGACTTGCTTTTATACAGCAAAACTATCAAACCCTTCAAGAATGCATACTGAAGGCTCAAACCGACTACAAGAAATTTTTTGACAAGAAACGCAGGGGGAATCCCTCCTTTAAAATTGGGGATGAGGTATGGCTGTCAAGGGGCAATCTGAAACTGCCTTGCCCATCGAAGAAGCTGGGGCCTAAATACATTGGTCCGTTTCCAATTAAACGAGAGGTAAACCCAGTGGCTTTTGAATTATCCCTGCCGGATTCTTATAGGATTCACCCAGTTTTTTATGCCTCTCTCCTAAAAACGGCCATTCCGAATCCATTTCCTGGGAGAGTGGAACTTCCTCCTCCATCAGTAACTGTTGGTGAAGAAACAGAATATGAGGTGGAGTCAATATTGGATTGCAGGAAACAAGGCAGGCAAATCCAATATCTGATCAAATGGAAGGGGTATCCACCCTAAGAAAGCTCTTGGGAACCAAAGATCAACATCCATGCCCCTAGACTCTTTCGGGAATTTCATGCCAGATATCCGAGGAAGATGGCCCGGTTGGGCTGCCCATTGGGGGGGGGCACTGTCAGGGTACCAATAGCAGGAGGGCTCTAGGACCCAGTATCCGTCAGAATAGGCGAAGGGCTCTAGGACCCAGCATCTCCGTCAGCCCCTCACCTGGGCCTTTATAAGGGAGCCAGCCCTTCTCTAAGTGTGTAACGCTCCTGCGTTTTTGTATATAGGCTGGATTTGCAGCTGCAAAATCTCCACTCAGCAGTCATGCAGAGATATGTTGAATACCAGATCCAACTCTCCAGGACTCATCACCGTGGGCCTGTCAGCTTCAACATACAGATATATACACACTCAATGAGATGTTCCTAGAGTGGTAGGATGTATATGGTAGTATGAAGGTGATGTGCTGAAGGGACAGGTGTGAACAGTGACAAGGATGGTAAGCACTTGATAGGTTTGTACAGGAGAGTTCAAGATGGTATTTAGGAATGCAGATAGGTTAGTATCAAGTATGGTAATAGGTGGTGAGAACAGCAGATGACAATACAGGATAGACTAACCCAGTGCAAGGATAGTTAGTAGTAGACAGGAGAGCTAGCAATCTATGCAGCAGTGCAGATGATATATGGTAATAGTCTCAAGAGCTAGCAATCTGTATGATAGTGCAGATGATAGGATAGCATGGATAGGTAGTAACAGTCCTTAATGCAAATAGTAGTAGTGTAAGTTATGGAGGGTTCCCCTGCGGGGTACTTATCACTATAGTATAGCAGTAGAAGGTCCGGTGATGAGGAAGTGATCCAGTAGCGAGATACAGGGATCAGTAGCGGGGTTCGGTTCTGAGGAAGTGATCCTGGTAGCGAGATACAGGGATCGTAGCGAGGTTCCACAGCGAGACACGCTTGTAAGCATATGAGCTTCAAGGCAGGTTGAGAGTGAAGGGTGAAAGCAGCAAGCCGGGAGTGATCGGGTGGCGAGACACAGGATCAGAGAACAAGTTCAGGTAGCGAGATACAGGAACGAGTAATATCTGGTATGCTGACTTCAGACAGGGACGCTCCAACCATGACGGTTGAACGAACAGGTGAGTGAGAACGCCGGCGGTTGAAATAGCCGCTCTGCGGCGCTCAGTGATGACAGCATCGGTCTTAAAGGTGTATGCGCACCTTACCAAAAGAGAATGGTGGGACGCATACACTATGGGAAGTGGAATAAAGGGTACCAGAGGTACCAGAACATTACAGTACCCCCCCCTTAAGGCCGGCTCCTGAAGGCCTCTAGAGCTGGTTTTTCCGGGTATTTCGTGTGAAAATTGCGAATCAGCCTAGGGGCATGTATATCAGAGGTATCCAGCCAGGTATCGTCTTGGGGTCCATAGTTCTTCCATCGTACTAGATATTGGAGTCTTCTTCTGTGGATACGAGAATCCAGAATCTCCTTTATCTCAAATTCTTCTCCGCCTTCAACTTGTACAGGAGGTGGAGGTGGGATGGTAGGCCTTATTCCTTGGTTAGGAACATGTGGCTTTAATAGCGACACATGGAAGATAGGATGGATCTTGAGATCTGCTGGTAGGGTGAGCTGTACTGCAGCTTTTCCGATTAGTTTCCTGATTGGGAAGGGTCCCAAGAATAAAGGCCCAAGCTTTTTGCTAGGGATCTTCAATCGTAAATTTTTTGTTGATAGCCAAACGAGGTCCCCAATAGCATACTGAGGAGAAGGTCTTCTACGAAGGTCGTAGTACCTTTTTTGTTGACTATGAGCGTGTGATATGGTAGTATTGAGTAAACCCAAAGAGTCTTTTATTTGGCTGAGGTAATCTGAGGCTACTGGGTTACTCGATGACAGGATGTGTGGTGGAAGAAGAGTGGGATGAAACCCATAGTTCAAGTAGAACGGACTTTGCTTTGTAGTACTGTGGGTTGCATTGTTGTAAGCGAATTCCGCTAAAGGAAGGAGATCCACCCAATCATCCTGCAAGTATGATGTGTAGCAGCGTAGATATTGCTCAATGCACTGGTTGACTCTTTCAGTCTGTCCGTTGGTCTGGGGATGGTAAGGAGAAGTGAGCTTTCGCGCAATGCGTAAAATTTGACAAAGTGCTTGCCAAAATTTAGAAATAAATTGTGAACCACGGTCGGACAAAAGAGTCTTTGGAATTCCATGCAACTTGAACACATGTTTCATCAGTAGTTCCGCTGTTTGTTTGGATGAAGGTAGTCTACGGATAGCGATGAAATGTGCCATCTTTGTCAAGTGGTCCACTGACACCAGGATGGTATAAAATCCCCTGGAAGGTGGTAGTTCCACTATGAAATCTAAAGAAACAACTTCCCATGGAACCTGGGGTATTGGTAAACTACAAAGCAGTCCAGATGGTTTTGTAGTGTCAATTTTGGACCTTGCACAGATGTCACATGAAGCAACAAATTTTTGTACAGACGTCTTCATATCAGGCCACCAAAATTGTCTGGTGAGCAAATTAAAGGTTTTTGTCATACCCATATGTCCTGCCATGGGCACATCATGCGATAACTCCAAGATCTTGGTGCGCATGGTAGGGGGTATATAAGGTTTGTCATTGTAATAAAGGAAGCCTTCTACATCAGTACTTAGTTGTGGTGGAGGTGAATCCATTCCTATACTATGCAAAATCTCTTCCTTCAAGGATCGGACAACACCAATAATACGTTCATAGGGTATTATGGGAATGGAAGGGATTTCGGCGCAGTTATCTTCGGTAAGTCATGATAGTGCATCCGCTTTTTTATTTTTATCTGCAGGCGTATAGGTCACTAAGAAATTAAATCTTAAAAAGAATAATGACCATCGTACCTGCCGGTGGGAAAGAGTCTTGTTAGTCTGGAGGTATTGAAGGTTTTTATGATCTGTCTATATGAGTATTGGTAACTGGGTACCTTCGAGCAGATGTCGCCAATTCTCCAGTGCCAATTTTATGGCAAGCAACTCCTTTTCACCCACTGGGTAATTCACCTCTGGGCTGCTTAGTGATTTTGAAAAGAAAGCAACTGGGTGGAGTGATGAAGTGTTTGTTGGTCGTTGGGAGAGAACTGCTCCTACTGCCATATTTGACGCATCTACCTCTAGAATATATTGGAGGGATGGGTCTGGATGGCGTAGTATGGGAGCAGAAGTGAAGCTTGATTTTAACAAGCAGAAGGCTTGATTTGCCTCTTCTGACCATTTGAATGGTTTTTTTATACTTGTCAGTTGTGTGAGAGGTCTCACAATGGCGGAAAAGTTCTTGATGAACTTCCTATGGAAGTTCGAGAATCCTAGGAATCGCTGTAGGGCCTTACGAGTTGTTGGTATAGGCCAGTCTAGGATACAGGATATCTTACTCATATCCATCTTAATTCCAGTTTTGGATATGAAATATCCTAAAAATAATATTTCTTCTTTATGAAATAGGCATTTTTTTAATTTCACGTATAGACTGTGTGAGAGCAGTCTGGACAGCAAAAGTCTTACATGTTTTATGTGTTCAGGCATAGATCGAGAATAGATAAGTATATCGTCTAGGTATACTACAACACAGACATCAAGTAAATCTCTAAAGATGTCGTTTATGAACCTCTGGAAAGCAGCGGAAGCATTACATAGCCCGAATGGCATCACAAGGTATTCGAATAGTCCGTATCTGGTTCTGAATGCTGTTTTCCACTCGTCCCCATCACAGATTCGGATTAGGTTGTATGCCCCTTTCAGGTCTAATTTGGTGAAGTAAGTAGCCCCACGCACTTGTTTGATAAGTTCAGGGATAAGCGGTAAAGGATAGCGATCCTTTATCGTAATCGTGTTTAATTGTCTATAATCGATAATAGGTCTGAGACTGGAATCTTTATTGCAGACAAAGAAAAGTCCTGCAGCAGGGGGAAGAAGTAGAGGGTCTAATGAACCCTTTTGTCAAATTCTCATCCAAGTATTCCTTGAGATGAGAAAGTTCATCCTGTGAAAGGGGATAAACATGACCGAAAGGTAATTTGCTGTTAGGGAGTAAATCGATCGTGCAATCGTAATCCCTATGGGGAGGCAACGCTTGAGCATTTTTTTTAAGGTACACTTCGGACAGATCCTGATAGCATAGTGGTGCAATTTCATCTGACACCACAGACAGAATCTTCCCATAAGATAGGAGGTTACACGTATTCTCACAATAGTGAGAAGGGAAAACCAAAGTCTGTTTTTTCCAATCTATGATTGGTTGGTGTGTGTGTAACCAGGGAAGTCCCAAAATAATAGGAAAATGGGGTGAGGATAGTATATCAAAAGTGATGGTCTCCACATGTGACTCGTTGGTAGTGGCAAGGAGTGCCTGTGTCTGGTTGGTGATTGGACCAGAAGACAGTGGAATACCATTAATGAAACTAACAGAAACAGGCTTAGATTTTGAAATAATAGGTATTTTATTTAAGGTAACAAAGCGTGTATCAATATAGTTTCCACAAGATCCAGTGTCGACCATAGCCTTGGTGGTGATCCTAGTTTGGTCCCACTGTAATATTAAATGAACAAAAAGATAGGGGTTTGAAAAGGAAGTCGTTAATCCTCCCAGTAAGACATGTGAACACTCACCCTCTTTTTTGCGAACAAGGGGACAGGTGCTTATCAAATGATCCGGGGATGCGCAATACATGCAGAGATTTCTGGATGTTCTTCTAGCTCGTACAGTAGTCGTTAAAGGTGGGCGTATGGTTCCTACATCCATGGAACCATAGTGGCCGAAATCCGAGAAGGACTAGACAATGGCATTCCCATCTTTTCAGCCCTTCTTTCTCGCAGTCGTCTGTCTATGTTGATACTAAGTTGTATCAAGGCCTCCAAGGTGCCAGGTAAATCCGCTCGGGCGAGCTCGTCTTTAACAGCTTCCGATAACCCGAGTCTGAATTGAGTTCGCAAAGAGGTGTCATTCCACCCTGAATCAAGGGTCCATCTTTTGAACTCAGATACAAAGTCTTCTACAGGTCTCCTTCCTTGTTTCAAGGCCCTCAACTGCATATCAGCAGTACTCTGCCTATTGGGGTCATCATATAAGCTGGTGAGTTCTGCTAAGAATAAAGAATAGGTGTTGAGAATCTGATCATTTTTCTCAAGGAGAGAGTCTGCCCAGGCCCGTGGATCACCCGTCAGGTATGAAATAACGGTACAGACTTTTATTTGATCAGTGGGGTATGTACGAGGCTTTAACAAAAAAAGCAATTGACATGCGTTTTTGAATTCCCGAAATTTTTTTTGGTCTCCTGTAAATACCAGAGGAGAGTTTATTTTAGGTTCAGGAGGCTGAACAGCAGTAAGCCGTGAGAGCTGGGTTACCTGCTGTGTTAAAATCTGATTCTTTTTTTGCACGTCAGTCAGAGCAAGTATTAACGCTTTTACTTGTTGTGTTAATTGTGTCACTTGAGTGGGTAATTCTGCTGAATCCATTTTTAAGGTTCGTTCAATCTGTAACGCTCCTGCGTTTTTGTATATAGGCTGGATTTGCAGCTGCAAAATCTCCACTCAGCAGTCATGCAGAGATATGTTGAATACCAGATCCAACTCTCCAGGACTCATCACCGTGGGCCTGTCAGCTTCAACATACAGATATATACACACTCAATGAGATGTTCCTAGAGTGGTAGGATGTATATGGTAGTATGAAGGTGATGTGCTGAAGGGACAGGTGTGAACAGTGACAAGGATGGTAAGCACTTGATAGGTTTGTACAGGAGAGTTCAAGATGGTATTTAGGAATGCAGATAGGTTAGTATCGAGTATGGTAATAGGTGGTGAGAACAGCAGATGACAATACAGGATAGATTAACCCAGTGCAAGGATAGTTAGTAGTAGACAGGAGAGCTAGCAATCTATGCAGCAGTGCAGATGATATATGGTAATAGTCTCAAGAGCTAGCAATCTGTATGATAGTGCAGATGATAGGATAGCATGGATAGGTAGTAACAGTCCTTAATGCAAATAGTAGTAGTGTAAGTTATGGAGGGTTCCCCTGCGGGGTACTTATCACTATAGTATAGCAGTAGAAGGTCCGGTGATGAGGAAGTGATCCAGTAGCGAGATACAGGGATCAGTAGCGGGGTTCAGTTCTGAGGAAGTGATCCTGGTAGCGAGATACAGGGATCGTAGCGAGGTTCCACAGCGAGACTTCAAGGCAGGTTGAGAGTGAAGGGTAAAAGCAGCATGCCGGGAGTGATCGGGTGGCGAGACACAGGATCAGAGAACAAGTTCAGGTAGCGAGATACAGGAACGATTAATATCTGGTATGCTGACTTCAGACAGGGACGCTCCAACCATGACGGTTGAACGAACATGTGAGAACGACGGCGGTTGAAATAGCCGCTCTGCGGCGCTCAGTGATGACAGCATCGGTCTTAAAGGTGTATGCGCACCTTACCAAAAGAGAATGGTGGGACGCATACACTATGGGAAGTGGAATAAAGGGTACCAGAGGTACCAGAACATTACAAAGTGCTGTTTGATCTTCAGCTTCTACCAACATCCTGTGTTTCCTGTTTCCTATGATTCCTGGTTCCTGACCTGAGCTTGTTACACCTCCATCTCCAGTTTGCTTCCTGACTTTGACCTCGGCTTGTTTAACGGATCTCCTCTGCCTGCTACCTGTCCAGACTTTGGCTACCACTTGACCTTGTCTCCTTCGCTACCCACCTGGCACCGAACCTTGGCTTGAATCAACCACTCTCTGTCTCAGCGATCCTAAGTACCTGCTTCATCTCACAGGTGCCACCTGCCTGCAGTAACCCTGCAGCACATCAGCGGTATCCCTGAACCCTTTTCTGCAAGCAACTCTGCAGGCGACCTGTGCGACTTTGGGCCTAACTCCTCCTGTCTCATCTCCAGGGGAGTTTGGAACTTAGCTGCAAGGGAAGCCCTCTCTCCATTGGCCTCCAGCACTTGATACCTGATAATTTTAAATACCATTCTCCTGTTCGGTAGATCATTTCTGTAATGTGGGAATGGTTTCTGGTTTACTTCCAGCATGTGAAATGCAATTTAAATCTATTACTTTGTATAAGCTGTCCCGTATATATAGTGTGATGTCACGTGCCAAGCCATGCCCCTGACAACATAATTTGCTGATGAAATGCGTAGGGTAGACCTGGAAACTGGAGACATCATCAGTACGTGGCAGCCATCTTGCTTGTTGGGAACACCAGAGTTGTTTGCAGATATGCAGATTTTATTCATACTAAATGTAAGTTCAATATATTTTTGTAAGTAATAAACTGGGTTGAGATTTCTACACTATGAGAAGTGTTCTCTGTTCCTTCTTATACTATTGGTAAGTGTCAGGGTGCCAGGAAACCAGACCACATGGGGATGCAGGTAAAATAAGGCAGTTTATTGGAGAAAACAACAATAAACCCACAGCAAAAGTAAGGAAGTGAGAGCAGGAACAAGACGGAGTCAAGTCGAGAAGCAGATAGTCATCCAAGCTGGGGTCGAGTCCAGGAGCGGGTAGTCTGACGAATTTGGGTCGTCTTCCGATGCTGGGTCATCTGCCAATGCCGGGTCATCTGCCAATCCCGAGTTGAGAGCCAGGAGAGTCGTCAGCCAAGCCAGGTCCTACACAGAGGAACAAGGAGAACAGAAGGCTGATTGCAGAGATACACCTTGGAGCACAAACACAAGGGTAAGGACTGCAACCCATCAGATGATATATATATATATATATAGTCAGGAGTGCAACATCATCACTGAGCGACGCCCAGGCAGCAGGCAAGTGATTATGCAAACAGAGTTTATAAGAGACAGCAGTTTGCACATGTCCAAGATTGATGCCAAGAGGATTGCAAGGTAAGACCTTGACAGTACCCTCCCTTCAACGGCCCCTCCTCCGCAGAGCAAAAAACAGTTTCTGAGGAAAGAGAGCATGGAAAGCACGGAGAAGGGTGGGATCATGAACATCAGTGGAGGGAACCCAGGAGCGCTCCTCAGGACCATAACCCTTCCAGTGCACCAGGTATTGAACCTGACCTCAGAACAGACGATAATCCAAGATGCTGCAAACCTCATACTCCTCATGATTGCCCACAGGAATGGGACGAGGGCGAGGAAGTGAAGAAGTATAGCGATTGTAAACCAGTGGCTTCAAAAGTGACACGTAAAAGACATTGGAGATATGCATGCCAGGAGGAAGATCAACGGCATAGACCACCGGGTTCACCTTATGGAGAATGCGAAAAGGCCCAACAAAACAGGGTGCCAGTTTAGGAGTAGGCACCTTGAGGTTGAGATTATGGGTCAACAACCCCACCCTCCCTCCGATCTGGTACAAAGAAGCAGATAAACGTCCCCAGTCTACCTGGAGCTTCTGACGCTGTGCAGAGACCCATAAAGACTCTTGAATCTGAACCCAAGAGGATCGAAGGGCACGAAGATGATCCTCCACAGCCAGGATGTCCTTTGGCAAGAATGACTCGGGCAACACAGCGGGTTGGAACCCATAATTGTCCATAAATGGAGACATTACTGAAGAGTTGATGGCAGAGTTTCTGGCAAACTCCACCCAGGGTAGCAGATCAACCCAATTGTCCTGATGGTCAGAGGTATAGCAGCGGAGAAATTGCTCCAGAGCTTGGTTGGAACGCACCATTGAACTGTGAATGGTAGGCCGAGTAGAAGGAGAGTCGAATACCCAACTGGGAGAAAAAGGCACACCAAAACCTGGAGGCAAACTGGCTCCCACGGTCCAAGACAATCTCCTTAGGCAACCTGTGTAAGCGGAAAACTTCCCTGGCAAACACCGAGGCCAGCTCCTGAGCGGTAGGCAGCCGCTTATATGGAATACAGTGGCACATTTTGGAGAACCGGTCGACAACCATGAGGATAACCGTGTAACCTCAAGATGCGGGAAGTTCCACAATAAAATCCATGGCCAGGTGAGACCAGGGACGCTCCCCATTGGGAACGGGATGCATTAGGCCCACAGGAAGGTGCCGAGGAGATTTTTTCTGGGCATAGACCGAACAAGCAGCCACATACGCAGCAACAGCAGTGCGGAGAGATGGCCACCAGAACTGACAAGAAATAGCCCAGAATATTTGGTTCTTACCAAGATGACCTGCAGTCTTGGAATTGTGTTACGTGTGCAACAGTCTAATGCGCAACCCCTCAAAACATTTGCCAGCAGGTCTGACTGTGGGAGCATCAGGTTAGGCAGCCAAGATCTGTTCCCGAAGAGGAGAGATTAAGTTGGTGCGGATGGCAGCCAGGATATGAACTGAAGGTATGACCGATGTCGGCACGGAGTCCTCCCTGGACAACTCAGACTACTGGCGAGACAAGGCATCAGCTTTAACATTCTTGGAGCCGGAAAAATAGGAAACCACATAAAATGAGACAAAAATAAGGCACATCTGGCCTGATGGGGTGTGAGCCTCTTGCCCTCTGAGAGATACGTCTGATTCTTATGATCGGTGAGAATGAGAACTGGAACCGCAGAACCTTCAAGCAAGTGTCTCCACTCCTTGAGAGCCAGGATAATGACCAAGAGCTCTCTGTCTCCAATCTCATAATTGCATTCATCTGGAGACAGCTTCTTGGAGTAGAATCCACAAGGAAGTAAGGGTCCATCAGGTGTCCGACGCTGGGACAGGAGGGCGCCTACTCCCGTCTCAGACGCATCCACCTCTAGGACAAAGGGCAAACCAGGATTGGGATGAGACAGAATGGGACCCGAAGCGAAAGCAGACTTGAGGGCCTTGGATGGCAGCAGGCATCCAATTGTGGGAATTGCTGCCAAGACGGCTGCCGACAGGAAGGCAAGGTAAGGCCTTGACAGTAAGTGTTACCATATTGCGCATTTGACCTTTGTTGTGAGGGTCTATGGTGGATGGTAAAAGGCAGTGTGATTAGGTGACGGTAGTGGTCCCTTTATCCCTTTTGAGCACTTAGCTTTACGGCTTTATAAATGTTTCTACTGAGCACCTCCTGTGAATACATGCTGGGATGGACTTTTATGAAACTGAGATGAGCAGTGATCCTGCTGATCGCAGCTCATCTCCGATCATTATCGGTTTATGAAGCAGTGATGATCGGGGGAGAACATGTTCTCTGCTGATCATCTCTACACAGGGAGAATCTGTCATTGACTGACACAGAAATGGCCAGTTTATGAAGTTGCGATCTCCGCACTTCACTGGTGATCAGTGTTGCTCATCTTACTTTAAAAAAGTAATTAGTTACAGTTACAAATTACTTCTCCCAAAAAGTAATTGAGTTACTGACTCAGTTACCACATAGAAAAAGTAATTAGTTACTCAGAAAAGTAACTGCGACTTTTTTTTACTATTCTATAATGCAATTACGTTCTATTGCGTTCTATTACGTTCTATAATGCAATTACTGGGACACTAGAGCAGGGTCCCCATAGATCCCACTTTATAGCAGGCCAGGGTCATCATCAATCCCCCTTTAGAGCAGGGTCCCCACAGATCCCCCTTTAGAGCAGGGTCCCCATAGATCCCACTTTATAGCAGGCCAGGGTCATCATCAATCCCCCTTTAGAGCAGGGTCCCCATAGATCCCCCTTTAGAGCAGGGTCCCCATAGATCCCACTTTATAGCAGGCCAGGGTCATCATCAATCCCCCTTTAGAGCAGGGTCCCCATAGATCCCCTTTAGAACAGGCCAGGGTCCCCATAGATCCCCCTTTAGAGCAGGGTCCCCATAAATCCCCCTTTAGAGCAGGGTCCCCCAAAGATCCCCTTTAGAGCAGGCCATGCTCCCCATAGATCCCCCTTTAGGGAGGGGTCCCCATAGATCCCCTTTAGAGCAGGGTCCCCATAGATCTATGGGGACCCTGCTCTAAAGGGGGATTTATGAGGACTCTTTTCTAAGGGTGGATCTATGGGGACCCTTCTCTAAAGGGGGATCTATGGGGACCCTGCTCTAAAGGGGGATTTATGAGGACCCTGCTCTCAAGGGGGATCTATGAGGAACCTTTTCTAAGGGGGATCTATGGGAACCCTTCTCTAAAGGGGGATCTATGGGGACCCTGCTCTAAAGGGGGATTTATGAGGACCCTGCTCTAAAGGGGGATCTATGGGGATCCTGCTCTAAAGGGGGATCTATAAGGACCCTGCTCCAAAGGGGGATTTATAGGGCCCCAGGGCCTGTTCTAAAAGGGATCTAGGGGGACCGAGTTCTAAAGGGGATCTATAAGGGACCCTGCTCTAAAGGGGGATCTATGGCACAGATCCCTCTTTAGAACAGGGTCGCCATAGATCCATCTTTAGAGCAGGCCAGCGTCCCCAAAGCTCCCCCATAGATTCCCCTTTAGAACAGGCCAGGCAGGGTCCCCCATATATCCCACTTTAGAGCAGTCTCTGACTGCAGTACAGAACATACATGACATGGGGGGAGGGCACTGTCTCTGACTGCAGTGCAGAACATACATGACATGGGGGGAGGGCACTGTCTCTGACTGCAGTGCAGAACATACATGACATGGGGGGAGGGCACTGTCTCTGACTGCAGTGCAGAACATACATGACATGGGGGGAGGGCACTGTCTCTGACTGCAGTGCAGAACATACATGACATGGGGGGAGGGCACTGTCTCTGACTGCAGTGCAGAATATACATGACATGGGGGGAGGGCACTGTCTCTGACTGCAGTGCAGAACATACATGGCATGGGGGGAGGGCACTGTCTCTGACTGCAGTGCAGAACATACATGGCATGGGGGGAGGGCACTGTCTCTGACTGCAGTGCAGAACATACATGGCATGGGGGGAGGGCACTGTCTCTGACTGCAGTCCAGAACATACATGACATGGGGGGAGGGCACTGTCTCTGACTGCAGTCCAGAACATACATGGCATGGGGGGAGGGCACTGTCTCTGACTGCAGCACATACATGATGTATGTGCTGCAGCCAGAGACAGAGCCCTCCCCCCCCCCCCCAAGCACACACCTGTTGTAAAGCACGTGTTGCACGTCCTCCTCCTGTCTGGACTGCTGAACTGTCTGGACACTTCAAAATGCAGCTGCCTTCTCTACTCTGATGCTGTAGCTGGTAAGCTGAGCCGATCCTTGTCTGAGTCTCCTCCTCTTCTCTTTCCTGTACCGCAGACAGCGGTCATAGAGGAGAGGGGGAATTACAATTACAACTACTGCCATCTAGTGGTGGTAGATGTAATTGCGGTAACGCAGGTAACGCAGCCAAAGTAATTTCAACGGCATTACCTTGAGGGGACGAGTAGTCAGTTAGATAACTCGTTACCCTCAAAAGTAACTGCGTTAAGTAACGCCGTTTACTTAAACGCAGTTACTTCCATCACTGCTGGTGATCTCTGTCAGAATTCACACTCCCGGATTCAGCAGCCTTGAGGTGGTGAATCGGGGAGAGAAGACAGAATTGGGGGAGAACTGAGGGGGAAGAAGGAAGATTATCGACATCCTCCTCCTTCCTCATTCAAACCCCCAACACAGAAATCATGTCCCCCTGCCATATTTATGTGTATATATATATATATATTTATATATACATATATGTACACATACATGTGTGTATATATATATATATATATATATATATATATATATATAAAATGTGTGTGTGTGTGTGTGTATGCAGTATATATATATATATATATATATATATATATATATATATATATATATAAATATATATATATATTTATGTAGGGGGACTAATTATTTAATTAACATTAGTGTTAATAACGCACAGGTACTTAGCAGTGATAATCTATCACTGCTTATTAAACAGGCACCAGTGATTTTCTCCTACTGTAATCTCGGTTTGTCTCACGAGATTACAGGCGGCCCTTTCTCTTGTACAGAGATCTCAGCCGTTCTCAGAAGAAACACTTCTCCTCTGATCACCCTGTGAGAACTGAAGTTCACCGCTTCATAAACAGGGTGCCAGAGGTGATAAATTTTCTCGGAGAACTGCCGAGAAGTGAACAGTGAGAAAAATTCAGTTTCATAAATGTTCACCTGAATGTATTAAGGACTTTTCAAAACTAGATGTGAGACTCCTGTTATGTTTTAGCGCTGCACCTAGAGTATTTTTATAAAATGTATGTTGTTGTCCAGGATTATTGTGCTAGCAGCTACTTTTTAGATACTATTCATTGTGGTTTGTGTGTTTACACCTAGCACAGCTGATTGTGTCAAAACACTATTGTGTTTGGTTGCACTAAAATTCATTAACCACTTGCCGACCGCTCCCATTGGACTCCTCCCCTTGTGGGCGGCACGCGCGCGCCGCCGGAGGCTCGCTCCCGCTGTATTCAGACACAGCGGGAGTCGGGCCAGTGGAGGAGAGGCGGTGATCACCACCGCTCTTCCCCGATCATCGGGGATCGAGTGAGGAGATCCGCCCGCTTGTGTAAACAAAGCGGGCAGATCTCCTATGTGACAGGCAGGGTCAGATTACAGGATTCAGCATAGCTGAACCTGCGATCTGTGTCTGTGTCACACAGTCCCCTCCCCCCACACACATCAGTAAGCACCAGGCATATATTTAACCCCTTCATCACGATTAAAGTTAACCCCTTCCCTGCCAATGTCATTATTACAGTAACAGTGCATATTTATAGCACTGATTACTGTAGTAATGTCACTGGTACCCCAAAAGTGTCAAAAATGTCAGTTAGGGGTCCGATCTGTCCTCCGCAATGTCGCAGTCCCGCAAAAAAAAATTGCAGATCCCCGCCAGATCGCAACCATTAAAAAAACAATAAAAATGACATACATTTCCTGTAGTTAGTAGCTGCGCTAACTTTTGCGCAAACCAATCAAAATAAGTTTATTGTGATTTTTTTTACCAAACATATGTAGCCAAAAACAAATTGGCCTAAAATGTTCAAAAAGTTTGATTTTTACATTTTTTTGGGGGGAATTTCATATAAAAAAATGTGAAAAATATTGTTATTTTTTCAAAATTGTCGCTCTTTTTTTGTTTATAGCGAAAAAAGTAAAAATCGCACAGGTGATCAAATACCACCAAAATAAAGCTCTATTTGTGGGGGAGAAAAGGACATTAATTTGGGTACAGCGTCGCACGACTGCGCAATTGTCCGTTAAATTAATTCAATACCGAATCACAAAATATGGCCTGGTCAGGAATGGGGTAAAATCTTCCAGTCTTAAAGCGCTTAAAAATACGCTCATTGAGAATTTTTTTGTCAAAGACATGTAGCTAAATACATTTTGGCCTAAATATATGACAAAAATTGAATATATTGGATATTTTTTAACTGTCAAAGTAGAAAAATATTGTTATTTTTTCAAAATTGTCGCTATTTTTTTATTAATATCACAAAAAATGAAAAGCGCAGGGGTGATCAAATACCACCAAAAGAAAGCTCTGTTTGTGGGAAAAAAAGGACGTAAATTTTGTTTGGGTACGGCGTTGCATGACCGTGCAATTGTCAGTTAAAGTTGCACAGTGCCAAGTTGCAAAAAGTGGCCTGGACGTAAAGCAGGAAAATCCTCCAGTCCTAAAGTGGTTAAAGTGCATTTTTTCCAAAAAAGTTGCATTTGATAAACAACTGCATAAATATCATGCGACATAAAAAATTGCAACAGCCATCATTTTATTATGTTTTCAAAAATATATAATATTTGAGAATTAGGTAATTTTCAAGAATAAAAAGTGCAGATTTTAACATGAGAGGAATGTTATAATTGGCCTGTGTGGCAAGTGGTAATAACATTAACTTACAATATGACTTGTGTAGCAATTGTATTTGCTATATTAATTTTTTATTTGCTATATTTTTTCCATGAAAGTCGAGTTAACTTTTAAGGCTTCTTCACTATATTTTTCATATTTTAGTGAATCACTTATTGTGGCACATTACTAGTCTGAGGATTTGAATTTTTATTGCGGAAATCTGTGAATGAGGGAGAGAATCCTGTGACTGAACATACTCTTCTCCAATCACAGGTCCTGTTACATGCAGCATGTAGTGCCACCCCCACAGGAGCCGCTGGTGATGATGGGTCCTCTGTACTGGTACAACTCTCTTAACTGTCATCAACTAAAAGCCATTTACACCTGAGTGACTTAAGAGTTAGTAAGCTACCACTCCATAATAATTCACAGAAATTAGGCCACAATAGCTTGAAGGTAGATTCATTTAATGTATCAAGGCAATGAAAACAAGCAAAAAATAAACAAGTAATTGCACAGACTTAAAAGTGCTATGAAGTGTGAAATGGTCAATTTCACATTAGCTGGTACTCAAAGTGTGGTAGCAAGTTTAAATTAAATTACAATAGAGTTTCTGAACAACGACAACCAGTTCAGAAAAATCGAAAGGGTCCTGCTGTACACCTTGTGGATACCACCCCAACAGCAGGTGCATGTATACTCTTCTAGCATGGGGGTACCCCCAGTGGTGGTAGAAAGTACCTGGCAACTAGTAGTTAACATTGGCTAGCTTTTAGTGGGGCCTCTCTTTAGGTGGTGCGCTGTCCCTTGGTTGGGTGATAGGAGATAGGTTGCTAAGTAGTGCAGTCTCAATTTGAACTATCAATGTGTTCCAGGCATTTAGGATGTGTAGTTCAACTCCCCACTTCCTGGCAGGCAACTTACCTAGTCCCGATGGCATGGCGATTAACAGTTCCCAGAGATCAGGTCCTAGTCCCTCACACAGGCCACAGTCTCTCAGCTTCAATCTTGAAGATGGAATGACTCTCCCCCTCTCAAACTCAGTCTCTTAAGAGAACTCTAACAAGTTCAGATGCCAGTCCATCCCCTCTCCCTAATGTGAGTGAACAAGTACAGCAACAGGTCCTTCTCGAATAACTCTGGTGCCTTTGATGTGAGGTATAGACCCCAACAGCAGGTCTGTACCTATTTTTATCTTACCCTAACTGCCGAGATCTCAGCAGATTTGCCTGGGAAAAACCGTGAACCTTTCCTCCTCCAGGAGCAGAGATTTGTGGGAATTGAAGTTCACAGCCTGTTAGCCTCCATTAATAAGCATGCACATTTCTCAGCGCTCCTCTGTGTCTTGATGACAACACAGTGGCAGGGAGGGGGGATAGGGGGTGAGCGGGGGATGAGTGGGCTGACATATACACATGCAGCTGCCAGCTCTGACCATCTAGTTCAGTAGTACACCCAGCAGGAGGAGTTTGTGCCCGCCAGATAATCTTTATTGCAGCTGAGTCTGGAGACCCAAAGCTGTTAACCCCCAAAACGCCAGAAGTTCAAGAAGAGGACAGGGCAGCCCTGCAGTGAAGATTTCTACAGAATCCAACAGCCTGCACATAGTGGGACATACTCCATTACAGGTAAGTTATTTAACTAAAGCATTACAGAAAAAAATATGTTTTAGCTAAACTTTGCCTTCAAATAATAATCCACAATTTGCAAGCATCAATTCAAAACAGAGGTATCTACTGTAGGATGAACATTTGCTCTATATTTGACCCATTTGCTAAAGTCAGCATTAGTGTTAAAGAGAATCTGTCCGGCATGTTGTGGTACCTGCAGATGCCTGCAACAGCATCTGAAACATCTCATAGTGTCAGAACTCACTAATAAGTCCTGTGCACACAGATTCCTACTAACCCATCACTATGATGACTAGATGTAGAGAATTACTGTGCCAATGTCATCCACACAAAGCTGAAGACACTGCAACACAACAATGTTGTAATAGAATGAAGAAATGGAAAAAAATGCCGTGCTAAATCAATGGCAAAAATTACCACTAGAGGGCCACATGTACCATTTAATGTGAAAATAACTGTCTGAGTAATGTGTATTAAAACGGAAAACGTGCAAATAATCAACAAAGTGCAGTTGAAATAATTAACAATTATGGTCAATAAGCATGGATGCCCCAAAAAAACAAAGAACTCCTCATAGCGTAAATCATTGGTATAATTTTATTAAAAGGTATACCACAAAAGAAAAGATGGGGCTTTAAATAGGCCGATGGGAAAGGGAGGATCACAACTGTGACACAATTAATTCATAAAAACAACATATTTATTGAATCAGAAACTCATAAACTCACACAACAAACATATGATAAAAAAAAGAGCAGGCTGGAGGAGGCAGGCTCCCTTGATACACGTGGAAGGAAGGGCAGCCTCACTTTTGTGGCTAGGTGGGGATCACCTACACTACCTGCCCCTTGAGACAACCTGGCTCACTAGGATTACCTAAATCGTCTGCCCTATGAGGACAGCCTATTATGATAAGGCTGATTTAACTACATTCTACAGAATTTGGGAGTGGGGTCCCCACTAATTGAGTGAACTGAGTCATGTCCAAGTTACTAATATCCGAAGCATAAGTGGAACATTATGTTGGGGTTATATCCTTATAGCCACTTTAGTTTGGAACTGGCTCTACCTACTGACCTTCGGCGCCTGCCCTGTGATGCATGTGTATGGCCTGGTCTCTGATGCAGTGGGAATATCGGTCTTTCTGGTCTCTCTGGCCCTGAGGAAGCCTTGCTGCGAAACACGTTGGCTTGCTGGGGACCCTTAGACCGTGCAACAACAGGGACCAATACCATCTACTGGTACAGACATATCGGCACTCCCAATGGGATTAAATTTCTACACATGCGTTTTTGCTCTTTTTTTATCATATGTTTGTTGTGTGATTTTATCAGTTTCTGATTCAATAAATATGTTGTTTTTATGAATTAATTGTGTCAGAGTTGTGATCCTCCCTTTCCCATCAGCCTATTTAAAGACCCATCTTTTCTTTTCTGGTGTATCTGTATATGATTAGGTGTGCGGGCCAATCATCACGGTAATTTTTTGTTTTCATAAAAGGTAGAACACTTACATGCTCCCAGTGGTTTACAAGCAATATGAATATAGATGTTGTGATCACAAAAGGTCTCTGATGGCGCAATGTAGTGGAGTAGACTCAAAGGATCCTACGCGTTTTGTCCTAAGAGACTTCAACCCCAGTTGAAGTCTCTTAAGACTTCCGGTAAGCACTCCTTATTCTCTTTTGGTGACGGTTGCACTCAGGGTGTCAAGTTTCTAGTTTCAGAACACTGGCTTCTCTTGGATATTAACTTTAATTCAGAGCACTTTTTTGCTGCTGATTGCCTGACTGCCTTTTACACACAAAGTGATTTTCATTGCTATTTTTGCCCATGCATTGGTTTTGCACAATTTCTTTGCACTTTATTATTATGGTTATTTGCAAATTATTTCAACTGTACTTTGTTGATTATTTGCACATTAATGCACATTACACAGACAGCTATTTTCACATTAAATGGTATATGTAGCCCTCTAGTGGTCACACTTTAGGTTGGCAGTCATTTTTGCCATTGATTTAGCGTGGAAGTTTTTCCATTTCTTCATCACTATGATGAGCAACCTCACTGGCCATAAGGAATGTGCAGGAGGTAGGAATGGATGGGCAGGCCTTGGCATCAGGTAGAGATGCTTTGCCTGTCAGAACTGTCCAGCATTCAGTCGTGCAAGGAAGGTTTGATAGACTGCTGTATACATGTGTGGACTTCTCTAGGTGTCTGGAGTAATTTGCCCCTCTTCCCCTGTATGGTGTTTTATCAGATTATTGCAGCTGATATTTCTGTCTTTATAATTGTGAAAATATGTTATTTGAGCTAATAAAAAAAGAGCAGTAAAGTAAAAAACAATCATGCAAAATGGCCGTATTATAAAGAAAGACTGTTTAAAAACGATATTTTCCATCAGGGAATACTATAAAGTGTTTTCCCTATGTGACATATTCAAGATAATCAGTGTTGCCTTCTATATAAAATACACAGAAGAGTTTAGCATGCAGTATATTATACTTAAGAAATAACTGCATGTTCCCAGAAGTACTTGTCCTATATGTTTATGATTGCCTCATGTTCCTAAATCAAGTAGTGATTTGTTTTGTTTGGAATGTATAAATCAGGAGCTTTAATATAAACTACAGTGAGCTGTAAATCATAGAGTAACTTCCATATTAAGACTGTTTATTACAAGCGAGTGAGCAAGTCATTGCTCACAATTTATGAAAAAGTGCTCTGTATTTGCAGATTTCAAAACAATAAAAAAACTATTGAACCAGAAAAATGTGTGGAAATACAAAGGATCTGCCTGGTGAGAACAGCAGCAATACCAGTGAATATGAACCATTGATCTGTATTCACAGGGCAGAATAGGAAATGGTTAAACCTATAAACATTGTTAGAAAAATATATGTTAGGATAACTTTCATTTAAAGTGACACTCCCACTTAAAGTGATTGTAAAGTCTCTTTTTAAAAAAAAAAAAACAAACATGTTATACCTACCTGCTCTGTGTAGGGGTTTTGCACAGAGCCTCCCGCATCCTCCTCTTCTTGGGTCACTCTTATGTGCTCCTGGCCCCTCCCTCCTGTTGAGTGCACAAAGCTTGCTATGGGGGCACAGCCCCCTGTGTCCATTCAGACATGGAGCCGCAGCACGGCCCCGCCCCCTCTCTCTTCTGATTGGCTGAATTACTTTCATTGACAGCAGCAGGAGCCAATCGCGCAGTGCTGCTGTCTCAGCCTATGTCTTAATAATTACAGTTCATACCGTTTGCTATCCAACATTACTTATCTCAAAGGAAATTTCCAACCCTTATGTTCTCGTAGAGAAATTTGATTATATTAAGTTAGTTCACTAATAATTTTTTTGGGGACCAGTGACTCCAATTCAGTGATCAGTGCTAAAACGATAAGCACAGTCACTGTACTAATGATACTGGCAGGGAAGGGGTTAACATCAGGGGTGATAAAAGGGTTAAATGTGTCCCTAGGCAGGGCTTGCTGACTGTGGGGGATGTGCTTTAACTTTGGGAAGACAGAGATCTGTGTTCCTGCTTAGCAGAAACACAGGATCTCTGTCTTCCCTAATAACAGAACGGTGATCTGCCTTGTTTACATAGGCAGACCGCCTTTCTGCCTCTGTCGGGAATGATCGGCGGGTCCTGGCGGACATCGGATCCGCTGGACGCGCTTATTGGCTCCCGCTGTGTGCAATCTCACGTGATTCAGCACACAGGAGCCGCCACTTCGCAATAAATCTACGTGGGGCAGTCAGCAAGAAGTTAAAGGCAGAGTGACCCTTTAGAGTAGTACAGTAAAGTCTCCCTGTTATCTTCTGTTTGAAAGCTTCCTTTAGTTAGAATATCAAAACCTATTTACATTCATAAAAAGTTTGATTGGTCATAAAGTCCATACCATGTGTCATGACACACCTTGCTCACCTGTGCACTTACCAACACACCTTGAGGTATTTCAAACAATGTATTAGGCCAAGCATAGCCAAAAAGAAGAAAGGATTTGCAAGTGTACTTGTGCAAACAATTAATAAGACAATAATGTTATTTTCAAAGGTATGGTTAAACTTCTGCAGTATTCTGAACAACAATAAATAACATTGCTGCATTTACCTAGCAATGGTATATAAAGACCGTCCTAACTTGCTATAAAAGCCCCCAGTTTTTTTACATTGGCCAGTGAATGATAAAAAAGGAAAGAAAAACCTGAGGGTCGACAAAAAGTTAGTTTCTTAGCAGACCCCTCACCACATTAGACACTCTCTGAACTCCTTTGCAAGCTAGCACCCGGATGTAGTGGTCAGTGGTCCTCTGCTGATAGTCACAGTCACTGGCCACGTCTAGCAAGTGAAACACTGATTCCTTGGTTGAACATGGTGGCTGATTTAGGACTCAGCTTCACATCACTTTCATATTAAAAAAGATGGACCACCCCGCTCCATACCTCCACTGAACCAGCTCTCACAGTATTCAGCCACAGGTAGCACAACAACCCACCAACAGCAGACACACAGCTGGCCACAGAAAGCCACAATATGGGGTTCACAGTCCTTCCACTGCATAGCATCATGCATGGGGGACATTTAAAGGAACTTGCCCCACGTAGGTGAGCCCATCCGATCCCCTTCAACATGAGATGAGGGATTTCCCTTTAGAGGCTCTTAACAGTCCACCTCTTAATGGACCAAGCTATAGGTAATATGAAGGCCAGTCAGCCCTGCATGCTCTCCAGATACTAACCCACAACCAGAGTACTCGGGGTACAGAAAGCAAGTACTGGGGCACAGTACAGTAGCGAGTATACAAACTAACACTGATCTAAAATATGAAATTAAAGATCTAGGCTCCCTCATGGAGGCAAACCAAGACTCTGTTCACATTCAGGATCTCCATAAACAACTGGATGACCTGGAAACAGATCACCGCACTATAACTTTTGCATAGGCAGACTTCTAGTATCCAGGAGGAGGCAGAAAAAGAGCTGTTACAAAATTTCATACCAGACACATGTTAGAATTCAATCATGCACATAGGATCCCACAAACTCCACACCAAGACAGAATTCCCAGAGATATGATTGTTAACCACATTTTTACAATGTTAAAGTGATTGTATACCTTTAAGTAGAACTATAGGCAAAACTTTTTTTTTTTTCATTTTGAATAAAGCAAGGGAAGGTTATTACCCCCGTCAGATTTTTCTTTTTTTTTCCATCATCTGTGTCCCATTACGGAGATTTACCTTAAAGTGGATGTAAACCTGATTCATGAAATTTGTAGTCTATCTGTAGTGTTTTGTTATATCCCTTCAAAGCCCTAAGTCCCATAGCTTTCTCCTGCTCTGTTCTTCTGTTCTTCTGTTATCAGCATGATAACTTCGGACAAGAGATAAAACCAAGCTGAATTTTGTGTCCGCTTGGGTGCTATAAATAGATCGGCAGAGAGCTGGTCAATTCACAGCACAGCTCTGCTTGGTTCTGCCTATGTGAAGAGGGGGTGTGTGCCTTTCCTCCAATCAGCTGTCTCATACTGTATGGTCAAACTTCCCTCTCACAGGTGAATCAGGAAGAGAAAATTCTAACAGGATGTACACTTTCTGAACAGTAACAAAAGCTGAAGACAGCACATATATAAGTAAAACTTATGTAGGGAGATTTGTCTCCTCTCGGTGTATCATCTGAGGCTGTTCCTTCACTGGTATATGTGAAGGTTTATATCCACTTTAACTTACTGACCCATGGCCAAACAGGAAGTGAGAGGAAATCCCTGCAAATTAAGGGAATTTCTTGGGGGCCCCCAGGTCACCAGAACTAATGTCCCCATTGGAATATTTCCCCTTTATTATTTTTCTGGGGACAGCCCAAAATGTGTGTTTTCTTTTACTTCACTTTCAATGATAATGGTAAACAAGACAAATAGAGAGGGTGAATATCCCTAACGGACAGTGACAGCAATAAAAACTGACAGATGTTCTAATAGAAATTAAACAAAGAAAATCTGCGCTTAGAACAGTTAAACAGACATTAATATAATAAAAGGAATCAATTCCAGAACACCCAGCAGCTGCACATATGTAGGATATAAACATAGACAAAAATAATAAGAAAAGGTGCTGCGCTAGGAATATGTCAGTCCAATAGAACAGAGTCCTTCCACTGGAGTCAGCCGTTTAAATGAAAATGTGCTACCATCACCAGATCACCTTCAACCATACTGCCTCTTACTGTCCTGTTGCCAACAAAAGAGCATCCATATCCCACTAAAGACTCCTCCAGGATGGTCAGCACTCAATCAGGCCAGAATATGGTTCCGGATCAGGCTCCCAGGGAAATGCCACCAAATTCCCAGGTTCAGGATCAGACCAAGGGAAGCAATATCAGATACCCCAAAAGTAGAAAACACTCATAGAGTAGTATAGTTATGATAAAAGGGGCACTTTTTATTACAATCATTACACTCACATATAAACTGCAGAGCTGCGTCAGCATATACAAACAGTCCGTCCGGTTTCCGGCTGATAAAATGGCCGCTGAGTCCTCGGCGCGATGACGTCACATCTTCCTGTCCCGGATGTTCTAATACCTCTCCACCCTATCCAAAATGTAAAAAAAAATGTTTTGCCTTTAGTTATACTTTAACATTTGTTTTAATTAAAATAACAAACATGTTATACTTACCTGCTCTGTGCGATGGTTTTGCACAAAGCAAATCTGATTCTCCTCTTCTTAGGTCCTCCGCTGGCACTCCTGGCTGCTTCCCTATCTCGAGTGCCCCTATAGCAAGCCGCTTGCTATGGGAGAACTTGTGCATGCTCACTCCCAAGCCAGACTTGTGTGCCTTTTGACACATAGAGCACAGATCAGCCCCATCCCCTGCTCCCTCCTCACTAGCTGTGATTGACAGCATCAGAAGCCAATGACTCCCGCTGCTGTCTCTGAGCCAATGAAGAGGGAGAAAACTGAAAGAGATTCTGCTGTCGTGTACTTCACTGGAAGTATTTAGGGAAGGCTGGGGGGGGGGGGACTGAGCACTGAAGGTTTTTTACATTAAAAACTTTCAGCCTTTGCAACCACTGAGAGCAAGTAAGGCAAAGAGCCAGAGAATCAACTTATGTACATGACATCGAAATTTTCCTGGTCTGTAAGATTGTAGAAGGAGGGGCTGACATGCATATTTATGAGATCTCAGCCAATCCCCAGTAGTGGGCTGCCAGGGGGCAGAGCTTACCTCCTAGATAGACATGAGCCATGCCAGCAGGGACAGTCAGGTGGAAGATGGAGCTGCAGTGCTAAGGAGGCTGTTGGTGGCCCTCAGGGGTGCCCCCTAGTCTGGGGGAGTGACCTTGGGACCGAGCTTGAGTGCTGGAAGATTCCTGTAAAAACACAGAAGAGGAAGTCTTCCTGAAGACATGGGAGCAAGAGAGGACAGAGTGAGTAGCACTGTGGAACTACAAAGGGGGGAGACTGCCACATGTAGTCAGTTTCCATTGAAGAGAGTGGTGTGCTTAACTCTCCAGCCTTTCCCTAGAGATCTCCTGAGAGTCAGCCAGGTGGGCTGGTAAAGAGTCAGTCGGATGGCCTGGTGTAAAGGGGCAGATGCAGGCAGCTGGGTTAGCATTGCCTGAAGAAGTGGTGCTTGGCTCAGTGACCATAAAGAAAGTGAAAGAGAAAGCATAAGCTGTGTTACTCCAGTGTGCTACTGTTAAGGGACTGCAAGTTTCTGCCTGTAATGGGCTGTTGCTCACCTGACAATCAGGCCTTATTAGCTCCTGTGACGAGACCAATCTCGCCACTGGGCATTGGAGAAGCCTGGTTGCTCGCCTCCTGCAATGAGACTATGGACCCTCTCATCAGCCCATGCTAAATGTAAACCCCATGGCGATTTGACTGTGTTTGTGGCATCTGAGCGCTGTTTGGATATGTTGAGCGCTCAGATCCAGGCTATCTGGGGATGGGTTGAATGTGGGGGTTCTGTTCAGTAGACTGGGAGTTATGCATTTTTGTGTCTTTTTGTGTTTCTTTAACCATGTGGCTAATGGAGTCTTCCCTCTATCCTGGAAGCTAAACCTTATTCCTGTAAACTGTAAGGCACAGGAAGTGCACTCCTAATATGGTCATTCCAGGAAGTCCAATGAGGAGACGGACTGTCTGAGGTGGCTCTCCATTCACCTATTGTCGGGTGTGCTAATGAACTTGCCTGCTGTCTGCTAAGAGATGTATTGACACTCAGAGTAATGTGTATTGAGGGCTCGTTAGGGAAACATTGTTCTGTGTCTGGCTATTGTGTACATTGATTGCCCCCTGGGGGCTTCTGTCTCCTTGCACATGGCAGTCGTTCTGGTCAAGCTATCTGACCCATCACTGCTGACTCATTTTCAAGCCCTCATTTGCATGGCTGGAGAGGACCTTATGGGGAACTGCAGGTACTGTGCAATTGACCAATGGGAAAGCGGTTGTTGGGGGAAGGATGTTCCAAATTCTGTATAAAAGTGTGCTGTGTTCTTCCAATAAATGTTGTTCCTATTTTACCCTCAACTCGGAGCTTTGTCTCGTTATTGGGGGGGATTTATTGTATGCTGTTCCAGTTTGACTGCTAGGAGTGTAAACCCCTCATATGGTTTTTCCTATTCAGCTGTATGCAGCATTCATAAGGTTCCAGCTACACTGTTCGCATCATTCCTTGGTTTCTTCTTCTCCTTGAGTTTGGTGTCCTGCAAGTAGCTGTGCCTGTAGCTCTGGAAGGGGAAGATCTCCTAAACGGTTTTAACCCTTTTGTGTCTGGGGTGCCGTAACAGCTCCCTTCCATGAGTGAGCCAGCAGAAGCTGAGTAGATAAGAAGGAACCAAGTGTATGCAGGTGGTTGGAGTTGAAGTGGAGACTGTATATAGAGACTGTACATAGGAAGTTGTCCCTGAAGTTGTTGAAGTCAAGTGGGCATCCCATACCCTCCCATCCCTATCCAAGTTGAAACTCCATAATAAAACATAAAAACAAAGCTATGGATAGATGGCTGCCAACAGGAAGGCAAGTGCGTATCTCTTTTTGCTGCTGAGCCATTTATGGATGGTCGGATGAGCATGGACGCATGAAGGTGCAATGTTCCTTGGGCTGTTATGATCCACAGTGGACACGGGCGAATAAGAGGTTAATCGGCTTATTGGAATATCAGCATCCACACGCTTGTTAGCCTTACCTGCGAGAGTGGGTGGGCCATTATATCTGGTGAGTTGCCATCCTCACTTAATGTCACGGCGGTGGATGAACCAATTGTTCTGGTGTTTCTGGTCACATAGCGGTGTCTCCTACCTTGGTGGATTGGGCTCTTCAGTGATCTTGACTATGAACTGTTACAAGCATCTTTATTTCGGAAATGTCATTCTATATGATGGACTGTTTTTGATAGATGAAGTATATCATATACTTTCAGTGTTTTGTCTGCACTACTAATACTTTATTTTGGATCTCAATTGGAATTTCAGTGGAGTGTTTTGTTTGTCAAGTTTTCTATTTAAGTGGCTGTGACAGGTCGCTAAATAAGACCTTATAGACCATTGATTTTTCCTCATTGCATGTGCGCAGGGCATATATTTATTTTAGTAAAGCTATGAACTGTTCTCTGTCTCTGGGGTGCTGGTGAAGATTTGGTGTGCCTGGCTGTACAGAAGTGGAGGATCCCTTCACAGCTCCTACGTGGGGTGTACTTCACTGTACAGTGTATATTGTATATTGTTTAACCTTCTAAAGCCCTAGGTCTTGTTGGCTGCACTTAACAAAAAGTTAAGAAAGTTAACAAACTTTGACAAAGCTAAAAGTGGTTCTAAAGGTAAAGGTTTTTTACCTTAATGTAATTTCTGCTATTAAGGTAGAAAAAAACCTGATGTATGCAGCTGACTACCCCCCCCCCCCCCCATCCTCCTTATACTTACCTGAACCAGATCTCGATCAACCAATGTGCATGAAAGTGGAGGCTCTCTCAGCTCTCTCTTTCCTCATTGACTCAGACACACTGGCTGTGAGTTGGGGTTTGGGTGGAGCCGTGTTGTGCTCTCTGTGTCCTATGGAAACACAAAGCCAGCCTAGAAGCGAGCAAGCAAGAGTTCCCTCATAGCAAACACCTATCAGGGGGGTAGCCAGAAGCATTGGTCGGTAGGTGACCTGAGAAGAGGAGGATTGAGGCAACTCTGTGCAAAACCACTGCACAGAGCAGGTAAGTACAACATGTTTGTCCTTACTAAAAAATAAAAACGGAGTCTTTAGAATCACTTTAACTTTTTATGAGAACTCCAAAAACAGCCCAAATGTGCATGATCCCTAAGCCCATTAGAGACTTAAAAGCAGGGCCGGACTGGCCTACCGGGATACCAGGAAATTTCCTGGTAGGCCTTCGGCCCTGGGGCTGCTTTGAGATGTGGCCGGCCCGCTTGCACTAGATTCTTTCTTATGCGGCCAGCTGCTGTGAGCAGCTTGAAGTCATATCCGGCCGGCGGGTGGCGGCTGCACTGCGCGGCGGCAGATCTCCTCACTTCACAGTTCACACTGACTGACAGCATGACAGCAGTATCCGATCCATCCCTTTCTGTTCCCTCCCACACGGACACCAGCCAGCATCGCAAGCATGCATCACTGGACACTGAGTGAGCCGCCCTGTTGTAGACAGCCAGGTAAGAGTAAAGGGGCTGAGGGGAGGGGAGAATCAGCATCGTATTAGGGCCCCTACATACAATGCTGAGCTGCCCCCCTCCCCCTAGTACACTGCTGTTCCCCCCCCTGGCCCCTTCCCCTAATACAATGTTGTCCTGCCCCCCCCCCCTAATACACTGCTGTTCCCCCTCCCCCTAATACAATGCTGATCCCCCCCAAATTTAGGGGGAGGGGGAAAACAGCATTGTATTAGGGGGAGGGGGCCAATCAGCATTGTATTAGGGGGAGGGGGGGTCAGCATTGTATTAGGGGAGGGGGCCAGAGGGTGGGGATCAGCATTGTATAAGGGGAGGGGGAGGGGAACAGTAATATAGTAGGGAGAGGGGGGATCATCATTGTATAAGGGGGAGGGGGCTGGGGGGAACAGCATTGTATTAGGGGGAGGGGGGTCATCATTGTATTGGGGGAGGGGGGTCATCATTAGGGGGAGGGGGGATTAGCCCCTAATACAATGCTGATATCCCCCTCCCCCTAATAAAATGCTGATCCCACCCCAATAAAATGCTGATCCCTCTCCCCCTAATTTAAAAAAAGGGGAGGAAATCAGCCTTTTTTTAAGGGAGAAGGGGGGAATCAGAATTTTATTAGGGGAAAGGGGGGATCAGCATTGTATTAGGGGAAGGGGGGTCAGCAGTGTATTAGGGGAAAGGGGGGGCAGCAGTGTATTAGATAGGGAAGAAAGGGGGGTCAGCCGTGTATTAGATAGCTGGGAGCGGGGTCTGCAGTGTATTAGACAGCGGGGAGGGGGGTCTGCAGTGTATTAGATAGCTGGGAGGGGGGTCTGCAGTGTATTAGATAGTGGGGAGGGGGGTCTGCAGTGTATTAGATAGCGTGGAGGTTGAGGACAGCAGCGTATTAGATAGCAGGGAGGGGGGTCTGCAGTGTATTAGATAGCGGGGAGGGGGGTCTGCAGTGTAATAGATAGCGGGGAGGGGGAGGACAGCAGCGTATTAGATAGCGGGGAGGGGGGTTCTGCAGTGTATTAGATAGCTGGGAGGGGGGTCTGCAGTGTATTAGACAGCGGGGAGGGGGAGGACAGCAGTGTATTAGATAGCAGGGAGGGGAGTCTGCAGTGTATTAGATAGCTGGGAGGGGGGTCTGCAGTGTATTAGATAGCGGGGAGGGGGAGGACAGCAGTGTATTAGATAGCGGGGAGCGGGGGGCAGCAGTGTATTAGATAGCGGGGAGGGGGGTCAGTAGTGTATTAGATAGCGGGGAGGGGGGTCAGCAGTGTATTAGATAGCAGGGAGGGGGGTTCAGCAGTGTATTAGATAGCGGGGAGGAGGGGTCAGCAGTGTATTAGATAGTGGGGAGGGGGGGCCAGCTGAGGTTTTCCTAGAGCCTGTGGCCTCTAAGCTGGGCTGTCCCTGTGCCGCTCTCCCAGACTCATCCCCCCCCCCCCCCTCCACCAACAAGGAGTAAGAGAAGGACTAAAAAGAGAGAATACATGGAAGAGAGAGGAAAAGTGGGGGAGGAACAAGGAAAAAGGGAGAGAAAGAATAAGAGAACAAGAAAGCTGAGAGAGAGAGAGATGGAAAAAAAACACAAAAAAAAACAGAAGTTAGGACAGAGAGAGATAAAAGGAAAAGAAAGGAGAACAAAGAGAAGGAGTGGTGAATCCTAAAATGTACCATAAGGGGTTTTAATTCTGTATGAGTGGTAGGGACCCAGAGAGCGCTAAATGTCCGCTGGTTAGGGACGCAAATTACTTGTCTTGCCTTGGGTGCTGAAAACCCACGCTACGCCACTGGGGCTGGTATGAAATTATTTCCAGGGCTGTTTATTCCCAGTCCAGCCCTGCTTAAAAGAGTTATATAGTCACAGCATACACTTTCATTTCATAACATCAGCATTGTAAAATAAACAATAGGTATATCTGACAATACAATATAAGCTTACTTGAAAAATGTCCTTTCATGTTGTGAGTTCTGTCTGACTGCTAGCCATCTCTTTCCACAATGTCCTTGTTTCCCTGCATGCTTTGCAGCTTCTCCTCAGCTGTTTACTTTCGATTTCAAGGACCACATATCCCATGGTACCTTCCTGCCCCACAAGCAGTGATTCCTGTAATGACTCTGCCTCCTGAGACTCCTCCTCTCAGCACCTCTGTAGTTCAGAAGGCAGGCATTGTAAAACATATGACACAGAAGTGCTTACTCACAGGGTATATAGAACATTTGTCACAGAATTCAAGTAAGCTAATGTATGGGGATCTTCACAAAAGTAAGTTTACAAACTTTAGGATCATTCAGAATTATACGAGTAGGCTAAAAAATAATTTAAACACAATGTGGAAAAAAAAATAATGATTTGAAATATTTGACCATAGATACATGATCCTATCTCTTTATTAAGTTCAGTCTAGCGTGGCAGAAGGGACAGGAGGGCAATGCAACTCTTCCTAGACCATCATGGGATTTCCAATACATTATCCTCGAAATAGCTTTCCCATATACTGACCAAATAGATTTTTTTACCTAAATTTTTATACCGTTGTGTCCTCAATACTCCCCCCCCCCCCCCCAACAGCAAAAGCCACAGTGAAGGGATACAAATCTGACACTTTTTACATTAATACAGGCACAAGTCAGGGATGCCCTTTGTCACCTTTCCAAATTATAATTGCTATATAAACCCTAGCCATAGCTATTTGAACAAACCTCAAGATCCTGGGTGTTATTAGTGGTGACACACATCACAAATGTGCTCTCCTCAGAAATGACCTACTACTATGTCTCCTACTCAATCACAATACTACCCAATATGTTCAAGACTCTGAGAGACATTAGGAACATATAAGGAGTCAAGGTGCATTGCAGTAGGCCAGAAGCCATCATTATCAATTTATTTGACTCCAATATCACAAATCCTAAAGACCATTTCTATTTCTCCTAGCAATATAGAGGAATGTCCCCTCACAGTTACTGTATTTAGGTACAAACAAACAGAGGCATTAGATCCTCTGTTATTGATATCCTATGTTGTCAGGAACCATTTAATTAAAGTAGGGCCAAAGCTCTTTTGGGACTCTCCTGGGGATCACAGAAGTGCACTTAGTTCTGCACTCCTGTGACCCATAATCAGTCAGCATTACTTAGCTGGCCCAGAGTCTTGAGAGCTCCCAACTTTATTGTTCCGATCCACCCAGATGCCTGACGGGCAGCTGGCTCAGCCTCTCATAGTGCTGTCGAAAGCCTAAGCCAGGCGCTCCTGCCCCTCCACAGTCTGGCACTCCAGTGAGCACTCAAGGGGCAGAGCAGAGAGTCAGTTGTGACGAATGCAGGTAAGACCACTGCCCTTCTCACCAACTCATGACAAAGGAATGGCCGACCTCACACCGCGCTGTCACTGATACGCAACAATGACACTCTCAGCCTCACCCTACACAAAGATTTTCCAGCTCGCTCGGAGACAATCGAAGTGTCAGCAGACTGAAAACTATTGTCACTGGGTTTTGTTAACTAGCCAATAAACCCTGCCATCACCTACTTTTACCGAAAAGTAGGAAACTTTCACAAGATTAGTGTAGCACCACCCCCGAAGGAGCTGCTGGTTACATTTTGGGTCCTCTGTCTTCAGCCTTGACTCCAAGAACAAACTCAGCCTCTCTGACAAATCTGGTTAAATGAGAGACCTCTTCAACCATGGATATAGACACAATTGAAAAATACCCTGCACCTGGCTGTATGTTACCATAGTAAATGCACACACACCCGTTTAGTGATACGAAAGTTAGTATATTGAAACCACTTAAAATAAAGATAGTCTAAGATAACATAGGCTCACCCAAGTAAATTAAACATAGTCAGCTATACAGAATTTCACTATACCCAAGTAAAGAGTAATCGGTTCTTTGACCTTAAATAGAGTCAATGAGTGAAATGGCAATAAGTAACGTGAATAACTCTTTTGAACAGTACAATGTAAAAATAACACTGTCTTAGAGTGTACTCTAAGGAAAAGGGGGGGGGGGCAAAGTGTGGTACTTCCTTTCAAACAAAGTAAACGGGCAAAATGTTAGGGGCATTCCTTGGTCCTGACTCTTCAGTCGGCTAAGACGTTGGAGCTCATTGAGGCAGTCTCTAAGGTGTTAGAGATATTATGTGACTGACTGTGCAGATCCTAGCAGCTCCATATCTGATGACAGCAGCAAATAGTGACAGTCACAGATATTGGCCGCAAGGGCCTCTCGCCAATCCCAGAGACACAGCAACAATGGTTTCTCTGAACAAATGTCCTCTCACTCTCAGTTGCCCATGGCAACTCCCACAACTGTTAGTGCAGGGGTGGTATCCTTGCAGCGGCTCTGTCCCCTGGCTCACAGATCACAACATAGGGCTCCGATCTCTATCCATTGCAATAATGGCTCCTCTCTTTCTCTCTCTCCCTCTGGCTAGTAATGCTGGGAATGAAAGCTCTCTGCTCACTCTCAGTCCTGTCCTTCAGCACTGTCCTCTCGCTCCTCTCTGGCTGGCTCAACTCCAGGGGCTGTTGTGCTTGGTCTCTCCCTTCCAAAAACACCTCAACCTCCTCAAAACTTCCTGAAACTCCTTTTTTTTCCCAATGTTCTTTGTGTCTCCTCATGTTCAGGAAGGAATGGTCAGCCTATCCCTATCTCCATCTTGTAGCAAAAAGGGGAAATAAAGAAGGGTGGTGCAGCGCTATACAATCAGAGAAATAAAAAAATCATAAAGAATCCACATCCAAGGAAGAAGTCATAAAAAAATCAATAATCTAAGTGCAGCTGAATGTATGTGCAGAGGCCACCACCAACACCCAATCACACAGCCTTTTACCATCCACTTCAGACCCAAAGTACTAAGGTCTAGATGCGCAGTGATCAGAAATACAATGGGCCCTTTATTGACAGCAAAGTCCCTTTCAGCTCACTTAATCGTTCTCATCCAGGACTTACAGTAAATATCTTACATGGAAACAAAGGGAACACTCCTCATAGTGTAAGGGTCTAAAAAACAGTTTTAATAAGCAGTAAAAAATAGGAATAATGCTCACATGATAGCGGTAAACAATTCTCATGTCTGTATAAAACAATCTCATTTCTAACCAGCAAGATGGCTGCCACGTTCCGGCATACAATGGCAGCATGCATCTCCAGCTCCCCCCTACGGATTTCATCATCAAATGATGTCATCAAGGGCGTGGTCAGACAGATGACTTAGCCATATATATATATATATATATGCGAGACAACTATGCAGGGCGGGGATTATTGATTGCCTTCCACAAACCTGGAACTTAAAATACAACCCCGTAACAGGGAAGCCTCTACTTGCATTATACAGGCAATCCACCTACTCAAGGCCAAAAATACACTCAAAATGGGAAGCAATTAAAAATATAATCATATATTGTATGAGCACTACTAAGTGAGCTAAAAAAGGACGTTGCTGTCAGTAAAAAGGCCCATTGGATTGCTGATCACTGTGCATCTAGACCTTTGTAAAAAGGGTCTGAAGTGGATTGTAAGAGGCTGTGTGATTGGGTGTCGGTGGTTGGCTCTGCACATACATCCAGCTGCACTTAGATTTATTATTTTCTTCGGGCTTCTTTGGATGTGGACTCTTTAAGAATTTTTAATTTCTCTGATTGTATAGCACTGCACCACCCTTCTTTTTTTGTGTTTATATAGTTTTTTCTGCAATATTGTGTCAGCAGTTTTACTAGTTAATATACTAAGTTATTATATAAGTTCATTATTTTTACTTAGCGCAGCAGATACAAATCTGTTTAAAAAGGAGAAATTGCATGACAATTAGTCTCACATTATAATCTATGAATGTTTTTTATAACTCAATGACAACATGCCTATTACATTAGCAATAACCATCATGATTTTATAAAAAAAACTTCTGTACACATTTTGTCACCACAAACAGGTATATTCAGAGATTTATTATGTAGTAGCACTCTTCAAGAGACAAAGATTCTTTAAACAGGTTGTAACTATAAAAAAAAAATGCTCCTGTTCCTTTAAAGCAAGATAAACAGCATAGTGCTTCTACAGTGTAATTTGCTCCTCTCTATGCTGTAAAATACCTGATTGATCCTGTCTGTTCCTGTGCCTCCATCATCAGGCAATCTCTCCCTTTACCCCTCTCCCCCTCCCTCACTGACTGTCAGCTTGGTAGTCTGTTTGTGCAAACTCTGTCCCTCCCCTCCCTGTCCCTCCAGCCACTATTCGGCTGTAGCTGTAAAGTCACTGATCACAAATCCCGGAATCCCCTCTGTTACAGCAAGATACACAGTGCAGTGTCTGATTTTTTAAAATGATGCAGCTAAATAACTTATTTTATAGCGCTGCTGTGCAATCAACTGACCACTCGACTGACAATAGAGGGGAATGTCAGCCCCTCCCTCTAAGGTCCTTAAATCGGGGAACCAGAGCAATGGTAGGTCCCGTGACTGCACAGCAGTGCTGTAAATTAAAGTATTTAACTGCATAATTAAAAAAAAAAAAAAAACACAGACACCGTATGCCTTGCTGTAACAGAGGGGATTCCAGGATTTGTGAACAGTGACTTTACACCGCTTTAAGTTTGTGTTAGGGCAATAAAGACAGTTTAACACTTTTCAAAATATGGTTTAATAATGAAAAGGTATAAAAAGGCGCAAAATAAAATATTTACAGAAAATAGGGTATTACAAAGAAGCAAAGAGACATTAATAAATTTGAGAAACAAAAAGAAGTTGAAAATGAAAATACTTGCAAGCACACTTGTATAAAGTACTCGAAACCCATACTTGAGTAAAAGTACATGTGCTCGATCAAAAAGTGACTTGAGTAGAAGTGGAAGTGCTCTATCAAAAAATTACTTGAGTAGAAGTACTAAAGTATTCAACATTTTTTGTACTTAAGTATTGCAAGTAGTTTTTTTTTTTAAATTTTGCTACTCAAGTACTGAAAGTAAAAGTACCAGTAGGTTTTAAAAAAAATGTGCTACTCAAGTACTGTGTTATGTAGTTATTAAAGAAAGAAGTCAAAAGTTTGAACATCATATTGTTTTTTATTATTTCAAATTATTAACCTAAAGGACAGTCACAATTCCTTTGGCTGTAACTTTTTGTAAACAAAAACAGATAAAGTATGTCCCTCCCTTTCCCCTTTAAAGCATCCCTCCTTCTCTTCCCTGCATGTTTTTTTTTCTCCACAGCTTATTGGTGCGCAAAATCATATATAAACCAATGTGATATAAAACAATATAGTCCAATAATGAAATAAAAGAAAGAGTGTATGAAATCAAAGTCAATAAAAAGTCCATATATATATAGTTACATAGTTACATAGTTAGTAAGGTTGAAAAAAGACATCAGTCCATCCAGTTCAACCTATGCATGCGTGTGTGTGTTTGCTTTTAATCGTACATTGTATACCCCTGTATGTTGTGGTCTTTAAGGTGTCCATCTACTAGTTTTTTGAAACTATCGATGCTCCCTGCTGATACGACTGCTTGTGGAAGAGAATTCCACATCCTTACTGCTCTTACAGTGAAGAACCCCTTACGCACTTTAAGGTTAAACCGCCATAATACCATATATATGTGACAAAACAAGATGAATATATTTTCAAAGGTGCAGGAATCAAACAGGTGCTATTCCAAATAATAGGTGCAGACTCCCACCACCTTGTGGATTTCCCCCTTACCCGGCGGATGAAGGTAAGTGCAAAATAATATCCAAATAGACTCTTCCAGTGAAACTGCAAAATCTGTGCTCTCAACTTCCAGTGAAAAAAGCAAAATCAGCCTCTTACCAGAAAAAAAGGTCTATGCACGCTTGTGACTCTCCTTGGTTGGGGGAGGTTCTCTTTCCCCTTAACAGCAGATATGTAGACCATTTTATTTATACATACAGTAGCATTTATTTTTGTATGCGCTGATTTACACATGACATTATACACATTTTTTTGAACTTCATGAAACCTGCCATCTACTGTTCTGGCAGTGGTCATTTTTATAATTGTAACAAGTAACTATGCAGCACAAAAAAAAAATATCGGAGTAGAAGTATTGAAATCATCGAAAAAATGTAGTGAAGTAAAAGTGGAAGTAGGAGAAAAAAATTATACTCCAGGAAAATACAGATACCGCCTTTCGGTACTTAAGTACTTAAGTGAAGTAGTTCTACTTAGTTACTATACATCTCTGCTTGCAAGTCCTGGTTTCAGCAGACTTCAGTCAATAAATAAGTTGATAAATTGGCTCTCACAACTTGACAGATTTTTCTTCATTTGATGGTACACGAGAGCAGACCAATGTGGTTGCAGTCCATATTTCTTTGGCATCAAGGGGGTGTTGACAGAGACCATCTGACCAATTAAGCAGCTGAGGAGTGGCCCTGGGATGTCACAGTTTTTATGACTTTACCCCAGGTACAGTTTTCTATAAGTATGAATATCTCTGAATACCTACTGGTTACGGTCTGCTAAGCTGCATATTATTGTCGAGCATGAAATTAGCTTAGAAATGGATATAAATATGACAAATTTGGGATATCTACTTCTTCTTGAAGGGATAGGGTGTGCCAGTGGATCCCCATATCATCTAATATAGGGATGTTTGGACTTAAAACACTACAAATTACCTGAGGGGGGTAAGTACATCCTTATTCTGGCTGTGCTGTTCTTCTTTCATGACTTATGAAATATTCTGAAGTTTTAGAGTCTTGGCTAATAAGCAGTCTATCAGGAATGTGTATTGCTACGATATTTATGTAAGGGGGAAGAGGTGACAGTTATCTGTTAAAACTCCAGCCACTCAAGTCAGACATTTTATTAGGCTGCATTCACATGTCAGCGTTTGGATCGTGGGCAGAATCGCCGCGATTCCACCCGCGATCCGAAGATTATTGCAAATCGCGGGACGCCTGTGCGTTGCCCGTGATTTGCAATAGCCCCCCAAACGCTGAGCGATGTTGCCGCCTGCCTAATCGCGGTAACATCGCGCAAAAAAAATTGCGGGACGCAATACGCTCCAAAGAAGCTCTTGTACTTTTTTGGGCGTAATGCGTCCCGCGATTTTTTTAGCGCGATGTTACCGCGATTCAGCAGGCGGAAATCGCGGCAACATCGCTCAGCATTTGGGGGGCTATTGCAAATCACGGGCAACGCACAGGTGTCCCGCGATTAGCAATAATCTCCGGATCGCGGGCGGAATCGCACCATGATCCATACGCTGACATGTGAACGGAGCCTTAGGGTTGGATTCAGCTAACTAGGCATGAGAGGGTCTGATAGGGTAAATCGACGCTGCCAAAGATTGTGTATCAGTCCATAGATTAAATATGTTCCTATTAGAAACCAAATATATGTGAGCAATTGCACTAGACCAATAAATAAATAATACAATATAAAAACACGCAACTGACATACCTACGCTCCAGTTCCGCCCGAGTGAACCAGTGAGACGCATTTTCGGTCGTTGAGGCGCACGGCGTTCCGGAAATACCGCTAGACGAGGGGTTTGCGGTCCCTACTCACCTACGTTCACTGTACATTGCTTTTAAATGTGAGTACTTCTATTTTATGTCTAAATAAACTCAATAGTGTTAAACGGTACATCTCTATAGAGGGTTTTTTTCTTCCTTATACCATCGAACATACTATTTATGGAGGATTTGCCTATATGATGAGATATCGCCTGTAATTATACCTATGGGAAAGTGGAAGTAGGAGAAACCCCAAAAGAAGTGGAGATTGAGACCTGTCTGGCTGAGTGATTAACCTTAAGGTTCTACATGCTGGTTACCCCCTGTAGGGGTGCCGCCCTCTGGTGAGTGCGGAAATTATTGAGAGGGGAGCACTGATTTCCTCACCCAGCACCCACGCTTTGGAGCCACTTCGGGGACCCACTCTTTCCTTTAAGAAGAACTTTTTCACCTATATATTTAGTTTTCCATAACAACCTCACTATGGACCTTTTTGGAAATGAATTGTTTCATATGGACTTTTTTACTGGATCACTTATATTAATTTATTTATACACATATATAAGTTTTTGGTACACTATAAATCACCCAATCTATTGGAATAGTATATCTGGCTTTCCAGATCACCTTATAATTATTTTTGAACATCACATTAGATACACCTATTAATTAAATTTATTATAATATTTTTTCACTTGCCATTTTATTATATGGATGCACCATTTCTTTTTAATTTATATTCAATGTATTTCTAATCAGCACTTAGTCACTTTGAGCTGCACCATATCACTTGCATTTCTATTTTTTATTGTTATTTATATTCAATGTATTTCTAATCAGCACTTAGTCACTTTGAGCTGCACTATATCACTTGCATTGCTAATTTTTATTGATATTGATATTATTGTGTGTTTTTATATTGTATTATTTATTTATTGGTCTAGTGCAATTGCTCACATATATTTGGTTTCTAATAGGAACATATTTAATCTATTGACTGATACACAATCTTTGGCAGCGCCGATTTACCCTATTTTTCTACTATACATTTGAATATAGCTTTTATACTATATTTTGGGGTAGGCTGCAGCCAAACTTTTTAGTTTTATCCATTAGCGCGGAATCTTTTACACAATATGAGAGGGTCTGCATCTGCTCTGATATGATAAGGAGGTTCTGACATCAGCTAACAGTTTGTGTATTGTACCAGATGCTTCCTGGGGGGGATGGGGGGGGGGGTAAGGAAAAAGGGACCACTGCTGCTATTCACCAACTTATGTTACAAACTCTCATGGCTGAATTCTGAACAACATGGCATCCTTGCACTTTTACACAGCTATGTGAGGGGCCCAGTACACGTTATCATCACATCGGTGCAGTCATCGGCTCACTGAAGACCATAAACTGAGCGGTCAGCGGTCTTTGATCATTCAGTTCTTAGTCTTAGAGGCAGCAGGGGACAGATGCAGCATTGGACCGATTTTTCCTGTCTCACACTTTTCTTTTAACCAAGTCAATTTGCTTCAGTTAGGCTGCTTACAAACAGAAAATGCACTAAAAAAATTAAAAAAACACAACTTCACAGGAAGCAGAAGCCCGACATCAAGTTAGAGAGTCAAAAGAAGGCTCTAACAACACAGCTAAACCGGGTTCATAAAGGGTCCTTCAGTCCTCTAATTTCAGGCTTTATGTAAAGGGTCCTTCCCCAAGTGAGGAACAAAGTTCCTGTTGTAAGACCTCAGGGCTGGAAGACAAACCTAGAGGATCTGGACCTCTTGGTGCCTGTGTACTTGGAGGTGTCTAAAACAAGTGCCCTGGATCTACAGTCAGAGAAGTAAAAGTGAGCTATAGAAGAACCTCAAGGTTGTGTGCTTCTGGAGTTGAACCTCACCCAGAGATTATCATCCTCAATAAGTTGTAGGAGCATAGATGTCAAATTATTGGTTCTTTCATCTTTATTTGTCCATCTCAAGTTCTGCAATAAAGTTTTTGAAAAGCATTCAATAACAGGATCAGCACTATGAAAGGATTCAAGTGTAACTGGGAACAAGGTGTTCTTTAAAGGGGTCCACTTACATGTCCAAATGCACTGTAAAGTGGGAATTTAGAGAAATCTCCAACCACCCAGATATGAAGAAGGTCAGTTCTCCTGGTTTATATAGGTGCTACAATTAAGCTTGCAATACACTGTCCCCCCCCCCCCCCCACACACACACACACACACACACCTCCGTTCTAGGGACATACATAAAAATAGCAGGTAGACTCAAAATCAGTTTACTGCAGCAGATCATGCAGTGATTACAGTTGGTTGCCAGAGGTTACAGTCTATTCTTCCTGCTCACAGACTGGTTGCTAGAGGTCACAATACATAATTTCTGCTTGCCATTTGGTTGCTAAAGGTTACTGCACATTATTGCTGCTCACTGATTGGTTGCTAGAGATTACAGCAGATCACTACTGTTCACTGATTATTGATTGCTACAGCTAATTACACAATATTACCACTGACTGAGCAGTGGAGCAATCCCAAATAATTGCGCAAGTAAAGCGGCACATTAATACACATACTACAGGAGAGGGTCAGAGATTGCAAACGTACTACAGGAGAGCCTCAGAGACTGCAAACATACTACAGAAGATGGTCAGAGACTGCAGGCATACTACAGGAGACAGTCAGGGACTGCAGATATGGTACAAGCGACGGTCAGAGACTGCAGATATAGTACAAGAGAGAGTCAGAGACTGTGGACATACTGCAGGAGAAAGTCAGAGACTGCGGACATACTACAGGAGATGGTCAGAGACTGTGGACATACTACAGGAGACGGTCAGAGGCTGCGGACATACTTCAGGAGATGGTCAGAGGCTGTGGACATACTACAGGAGATGGTCAGAGGCTGGGGACATACTACAGGAGATGGTCAGAGGCTGCGGACATACTACAGGAGATGGTCAGAGGCTGCGGACATACTACAGGAGATGGTCAGAGGCTGCGGACATACTTCAGGAGATGGTCAGAGGCTGGGGACATACTACAGGAGATGGTCAGAGGCTGCGGACATACTACAGGAGATGGTCAGAGGCTGCGGACATACTACAGGAGATGGTCAGAGGCTGCGGACATACTTCAGGAGATGGTCAGAGGCTGTGGACATACTACAGGAGATGGTCAGAGGCTGGGGACATACTACAGGAGATGGTCAGAGGCTGCGGACATACTACAGGAGAGGGTCAGAGGCTGCGGACATACTACAGGAGATGGTCAGAGGCTGCGGACATACTACAGGAGATGATCAGAGGCTGCGGACATACTACAGGAGATGGTCAGAGACTGTGGACATGGTACAGGAGATGGTCAGAGGCTGCAGACATGGTACAGGAGAGGGTCAGAGGCTGCGGACATGGTACAGGAGAGGGTCAAAGGCTGCGGACATACTACAGGAGATGGTCAGAGGCTGCGGACATACTACAGGAGAGGGTCAGAGGCTGCGGACATACTACAGGAGGTGGTCAGAGACTGTGGACATACTACAGGAGATGGTCAGAGGCTGCTGACATACTACAGGAGACAGTCAGGGACTGCAGATATGGTACAAGCGATGGTCAGAGACTGCATATATAGTACAAGAGAGAGTCAGAGACTGTGGACATACTGCAGGAGACAGTCAGAGACTGCGGACATACTACAGGAGACGGTCAGAGACTGCAGACATACTACAGGAGACGGTCAGAGGCTGCGGACATACTTCAGGAGATGGTCAGAGGCTGCGGACATACTACAGGAGATGGTCAGAGGCTGTGGACATACTACAGGAGATGGTCAGAGGCTGCGGACATACTACAGGAGATGGTCAGAGGCTGCGGACATACTTCAGTAGATGGTCAGAGGCTGCGGACATACTACAGGAGATGGTCAGAGACTGTGGACATGGTACAGGAGATGGTCAGAGGCTGCGGACATGGTACAGGAGATGGTCAGAGGCTGCGGACATGGTACAGGAGAGGGTCAGAGGCTGCGGACATACTACAGGAGATGGTCAGAGGCTGCGGACATACTACAGGAGATGATTAGAGGCTGCGGACATACTACAGGAGATGGTCAGAGACTGTGGACATGGTACAGGAGATGGTCAGATGCTGCGGACATGGTACAGGAAAGGGTCAGAGGCTGCGGACATACTACAGGAGATGGTCAGAGGCTGCGGACATACTACAGGAGAGGGTCAGAGGCTGCGGACCTACTACAGGAGGTGGTCAGAGACTGTGGACATACTACAGGAGACGGTCAGAGACTGCGGACATACTACAGGAGGTGGTCAGAGGCTGCGGACATACTACAGGAGATGGTCAGAGGCTGCGGACATACTACAGGAGGTGGTCAGAGACTGCGGACATACTACAGGAGGTGATCAGAGACTGCGAACATACTACAGGAGAGGGTCACATGCTGCGGACATGGTACAGGAGGCGGTCAGAGGCTGCGGACATGCTACAGGAGATGGTCAGAGGCTGCGGACATACTACAGGAGGTGGTCAGAGACTGCGGACATACTATAGGAGGTGGTCAGAGACTGCGGACATACTACAGGAGATGGTCAGAGGCTTCAGACATACTAAAGGAGGTGGTCAGAGACTGTGGACATACTACAGGAGGTGATCAGAGACTGCGGACATACTACAGGAGGTGGTCAGAGACTGCGGACATACTACAGGAGGTGATCAGAGACTGCGGACATACTACAGGAGGTGGTCAGAGACTGTGGACATACTACAGGAAGTGGTCAGAAATCTTTCAACAATGCACACCTTTACAGTTGAATAACACAGCTCAGGGTTTTAGAAAAGCAAGCATTCTATTAGTGAAAGGACATACCTGGCCAGCTAGGCTCATTATACACTTTCAGAAGTCACTGGATGGGACTCCCACTCTGATCTTACTTACTAACTCCGAGCATGTAGGCTGCAGGAGGCGGGGTCAGAGCATCAGTGGAGCTCCTGGCCCTGCCCCCTCTAAACTGGCTGGGGAAAAGAGGTCTGGGGGCGGGGCTCCCACTCGGATCATTGCTCTCCCTACAGCCGCTCTGATCCGAGCAGACAGGATGCAGCAAGGGAACGGGACTTGGGAGCTCCACTGATGCTCTGCCCCCCGCCCCCCTCTAAACTGGCTGGGGAATACAGAGGTCGGGGGGCAGGGCTCCCACTCCAATCACTGCTCTCACTACAGCCGCTCTGATCCGAACATACATTATGCATGGGGCGGGGGTCAGAGCATCAGTGGAGCTCCCAGTCCCGCTCCCTCTCTGCTGGCTTGCTCTGGAATACAGCCTCCGTGCGCTCTGCAATACCGTCATCGGGGCCCCAATGTGCGGGTTCAAGCGGCAGAAGCTTTGGGCCCCTCAATAAAGATTGGGCCCTGGGCAGTTGCCCCGTTTGCACCGCGGTAAAGACGGCCCTGCATTCAGCCAACGGGCTGACTGGAACCAAACACCTAAAAAACAAAACAGATTCTTCCATCCACACAAGCAAGGTGGATAAAGGTATCCCCCATTGAATTCTGACATCTGCACACATCACCGTCAGAATATACTGATCAGTGGCTGCAGCCAATAATCAAGAAAATTTTTCCAACATGTTCCTTCAACAGAAGTCGATCAAATGATTGATTTCCGTCAAGGGGGTATTGCAACACATTCACTGAGATTCGGCCTGCTGAACAGGGTGAATTCTGATCATTGTACCGCCAGTTTATACATTTAAATCCCTGGCATAATTAACATTTTGTTGAGCAGAAGCTCTCACACGTTCAGAAGACGAATGCCTGGCCTGTTATTTAACCACATGGGTACTATTGTCCGACCTGCCTTGTCCAGAGACACCCCCTTTTGAAGTGTATGTGTATGGGGCCTAGCATATTGTTGCATTTATCTGCACAATCCAAGACAGAAGGTTTATGTAACAGCCTTCAGGAAAATCTTTAGGACTTTCCAGAAGCAACATCTGTTTCAGCTGGCTGGTCTGTGAATTATTTATGACAACAATTTTCAAATTTATCGCTTTAACCTTTGGATAGTCTCCTAAAACAACTACTGACTATTTAAATATTTCAGTGCAGTATAATAAGATATGTGGATTAACATTAGTATTTCAGTGAGTGTCACTCAAGCTGCTAGTAATCCCTTTCACATAATATATCAGCAACAGTTTGAAAATAGGAATCTGGAAATTTGTCATCACACACAGAAAATGATATTTGAGCTGACCATTTGTCAAAAATTGTAGAACATATGATGTTTTATTATTATTTAGACATACAATATGTATGTCAAATTGTACCTAAAAGTCAACTATATATATTTGAAAAATTTATGAAACTCAAAGTAAATAACCAAAGGAACATTTTTGAAAAACTAATACTGAAATAGGCCAAATATTTCTGGTAAAATAAACTTATAAATATTGAAAACACACGTTTTTTGAAGATTTTAAATGTGCTTTTTTTATTATAAAATTAGGGGTACTCGTCTGATTTACTTTTAGAAACATCCACTTGTAGTTTACTGTAGTAAGGCCTCATTTCACTGGTATGTTTCCAGGAAGGCTATTAATGGTTTCTCCGGATACTTTCCCTATTGAAAAGCCATCATTTTAATTTTACCCAGGCTCAACAGCACAGTCATAATCCGCAATTGTGCATCAGTCTGGCTTGCTAGAAGTGACAATGTTTAAATATTATTTTAAAAATTTTAATTTTCTAGCCCCAAACCTAAACATAGAGTTAACCTTAACTCTTAGATTGTATGTATAGCTTATACATTTTTTTTTGTGTTGCTTATTTTAAGAGGGGTTATAACCCCTGTCAGTTTAATTTGTGATGTCTGTATCCTGTTAGGGAAATTTCCCTTCACTTACTGTTCTAGAAACGTAATAGCTAGTGAGAGCAGAGCTCTAATAAGTGAGACCAATTCTGCTCTTCGACTGTTGTCACTGGATCAGGTGTCCCCATTGGAAATTCCACCCTAACACCTATTCTGGCGAAATCTGTTTTTTTGTTTTATTTTCGCTCCATTGTAACCAGTCACCAATAAATTACTATACGGCTACAGTGTTGCTGGCTCAATCCATCTATTTGACAACTGTAAAATGTTGGATTTCCCATCACTTCTTGTCTTTGTTACAATGGCCACCAGGACTAAAAGTGAGGACAGAAGTTCTAATCAATAACCACGTGTGTGATTGCGTGCTATAACAAAGTATGGCGCCAGTGGATGCCCCACTGATTGCACCGTTGCTTACCGCACTCTTAGAAGTGACGTACTGACGGACATAAACCACGCCCTACGCGTTTCGTCATACGACGTCATCTGGAGCTCCAGTACGTCACTTCCGGGAACGGTGGTTTGAGCCGGTGGAGCGCAGAAGCGACCCGGCGAACACCTCAAGCTGATAGTGAACTCCCTAAATGTGAGTGGATGCTACGTTGTTTCACCCTAACAAACATATACTACGCAATGGAGGCTTATTTTCTGTTTTAGTGACCAAGGAGTGCTGAGCCACCTTTCTAAGAGTGCGGTAAGCAACGGTGCAATCAGTGGGGCATCCACTGGCGCCATACTTTGTTATAGCACGCAATCACACACGTGGTTATTGGTATCAACAGCACTCAGCACTTTGCATATACATATGTGATTTATGATATGGTACACTGAGCACAGCCCATGCTAATATATTGAAGGTTTACTAGCACGCAGCACTTTGGTTTTATCGTTACACTATAAGCACTATATGCACTTTTTGTATGAATTATACAGTTTATGGAATTGCACAGATATAATATTTAAGTGGTAGCGCCGGTCCCAACATCACTTGCACTTTTTTCTAATCTACTACCTCAGTGGTAGGTTGGGGGCAGCTTACACCACTATTTTAGTCCAATAAAGTACTGAAACTCCATAGCGCTGGTATTTAAACCCTTTTCAGAAGTTCTAATCGTGGCCTCCTTTGTCTTCATCTCTTTGCCCCTCTCTGTTTTGCGGTCTCTTGTCTATGAAGCATGGTGCCGGCTGTACCAGGCGCATGCGCACTAGTATCTGCACGCCAAAGACTGGCTTCTACAGCTTCTGGGGAATTCAAGGTATCAGCTGGTTTTATTGGAGGTCTATTCCACCTGGACTTTGCAACAGCCATTATGGAGGGTTGTGGTTAATGCAGACATGCTTATTTACATTTTGGAACCATGTGAGTGTTTTAGCTAAAGTTTTCTAATATTGCTTTTTTTTTACACTGGATTACACTAGGGCGGTTGCTCTCTTCTCTTTATGTTGTTACAATTCTGAAAACATCTCTCACCTTAGGAATCTTAGTAGTAGGCTGAAATATATCAAATTTTTGTTTTTGTGTTTAGATACAGTTTAAAGATTACTAGTAATTGTGAAGGACGCAGGTATCAGATCCCTGTCCTTCTCACTAACTCATGATAAAGGACAAGCCAATCCGACACCACACTGTCACTTACATAACAATGCCACTCTCAGCTGGAATCTGCACAACGATTTTCCAGCTCGCGGGACCACAATATAGGTGCCAGCAGGCTGAGAGCGATTGTCCCTGGGTTAATTAAGCAATTAACCCTTTAAATGCCACCACCTCCATTTGGCCCAAGCAGGAGAAAGCTTGTATTTCTAGCAATACCAATTATGATTTTAGAATAATCATCTTAACACACACTGTCACCACAGACAGGTATGTTCATAGAATTTATCCTATACAGTAGCACTCTTCAAGTGACGGGTTCTTTTTTAGCTTGCATTAAGAGCTTATGGACAAGTTAAAGATTTTTCAAAATATGGTTTTAATAAAAAAAAGGTCTAAGTTGGTGCAAATAAAATATTTACAGAAAAAAGATGTTCAAAGAAAAAAAAAAATTAAGCAAAAATAAGGTAGAATTGAGGAGGAAGGATTCTTGGATTCAATGTCCTGGGTGTTATCAGAGATCTGACAATGAGCCAAGTGTTATCGGTTCTCAAGCTTGACAGATGTTCCTGATTTGATGGTAAAGGAGAACTCTCTCAACTGGTTAGGTCTCCCTTTTTTTCTCTGGGATCAAAGGGGTGTTGGCAGATGCCCCTGACCAGTAAAACGGAGTGTCCATAGGCTGTCCTGAGTTTATGACAATATCAGGTCCCTCCTCTACGGACAGTTTTATACCACTATTCATATCTTACAATATGTACTGGTTGCATTCTTTAAACGGATAGATTATTGGTCAGCATTGAATTTTGCGTCCATGGATACGGAGTATCTCAGATAAACCTGTCACCCAGAAGGCATCTGACAGCTATCTTCCCTTCTATATGTGCTAGTGTGGTCATGTATGACCATAATTCGTTCAGTATGACATTTCTCATCCAAATATATACTTATTATTATTGTGTCATGTTCCTGTTTGAGTTTATGAATCGTGTGTGGATTTGTTAAGTTTTGAATTGGGCAGAGCTCTCTGATTGCCTTTTACGATCCCCATTAGTTCTGGGTATCCTTAATGGCTTTGGTCATAGTTTTACGATAGGCCTGGACAGCAGAAACAGACATCCTACCAGAACTCAATTAGCTGTTTACAGCTCTGCACAGGCCTAAGCACTTGTTTCTGATGTCTCTGAGTTGAGATAACGGCTCTTTTGAAGTGAAAAACCTATGCATTCCATGAATTAGAGGAGGAGGGAGGGGGTAATCACTGCAGCAATGTGTAACTGTTCTGCAAGACTGTCATGGCTGACCTATAATGACTAAACAACATGGCTGCTTGCTTCAGCTTTTCGTGTGTCCAGTACGGGATATCATTCTAGTAATATTAAAATTCATTCACAGGTGATAGGCATGTAGGTGGTGGTTGTTTTATATTATACCTGATATGAAACACATCATATGTGACCCCTTGCAGTCATTTTAAATAAAGAAAGTTTGCTGAAGCTCAGAGTGCTGTGATCAATGTTTTTACCTCATCTTTAGAGTTCAGAACAATCTAGAGTATTCTTGAACTAAAAAAAAACTTTTAAACCCACACAAGCAAGATGGGTACTGTTCTCTTGTTTTTTCATATTATCTACTGTCCCAACAATACATAGTTTCCAACTGTCCCTGATTTTGAGGGACTGTCCCTGGTTTGGAACAAAGTCCCTCTGTCCCTTATTTTAGTCTGATCAATATAGTTGTATATAAATTGCACTATTTATCTTTTATATAATGTTTCCCAGTGCTAAACCTTTCATCCAAATTCTAAATAGCTGCATTTGTAATTTTCAAAAGCCAGCATAAAGGAATAGTAGTGATACAGAAAAAAAAAGCACTTGCGGGTTTAACTAATTTTTTATATAATTCTCCTTTAAGAGGGCATGGCAGGGTGTGTGTCCTTTGCCTACATACTTTTACTAATAGGTGTCCCTCGTTCCTATCTCAAAAAGTTGGGAGGTATGACAATAGCAAACTTAAATGGCTTCAACTATTTTTCCTGAAGCTATTTTTTTCAAAAACAATGTTGTCTAATTTGTAATTTAATTGAGTGCAAAGAGCCAGAACAAAACCCATTTGCTTGCAGCAGAACTTGCAGTGAGTTACTCACCTAGAGCAGTGTACATCATTTTACCTGTAATGATGTAGATTTGGTTACCTGTGACATATATCTTTATTCTTCTAAAGCTGATATTATAGCAAAAAAACTCTATTTCCTACATCATTGTTACTTTTAAAGGATAAGTGTACCTTGTATGTGCATTTATTTATTTAATTTTTTTGTTAAGAGCCTGTAAAGCATTGCACCCATGATCAGCAGATTGTGGGTGTAATGCCACGGTCCTGCAAACTGTCTGTATAGTTGTATGCCATACCTCTGATATGGGCAGGCAGTTACACAATGACAGGACGCTCAATGCACTACCTAGAGCAAAGCTCCTTTGGCTGTACATCTCCTATGGATCACAGGAGTGCAATTCGTTCTGCACTCCTGTGACCGTTTTCACCAGAGAGTGGTCTGAAGTCCGCCCTCTGCTGACGTCACAGAGCGGGTCCAGACACCGCGTCATCATGACCACGGAGTCGGGATCCGCCAGGTGCCTGGACCGACACCCAGCTCAGCCTCTCGGCGAGCCGCTGAGTGCCTGAGCCAGGACGCTCCTCGCCCTTCCACAGCTCAGCACTCCACTGGGCAAGGAGGGGGCAGAGCAGTGAGGTCAGAGACTGACAGTAAGCAGCTCTCTGCTCATGGAGCTGTGAAAACCGATTGGCAGTGTTCAATCGCTTGGTTCTCAGTGTTAGAGATGCTGGGGGACAGATGCAGCATCGGAACATCTTTCCACCTAGGTAAGAACAACTGGGGGGGAAAAAAAGAATCCCAAACTTCTCTTTTAACTCAATTTACCAGGTAGGCTTATCTCCAAGTAGAACTAAAAAGGTAAAAATTGTTCTCGTCATTTTGGATAGAGTAAGGAAAAGCTTAACTCCCAAAAAAAAATGTAAATATATTCCTCAACAGCCACAAAGGATATAAATCCACTTTGTATGCACCAAATGTCTTTGCAAATCCAGGTATTACCTTGTAAAATTATTGATGGCACGGTCACTGTGCTGCACATAGCCTGTACAGGGAGCAGAACTGTGACAGGGATTCAGCAAGCCACCAACTACAGGCTGCCTGCAGAAATATACAGCGGGAGGATAGAAGACCAGTCAACCTGCACAGGGAAAGAGAGCAACAATGACTGGAAGCTCCTGCACAGAGGAAATGTTTCACACTGGATTACTGCACAGATCTATTTGTTTATCCTGGAGTCCAGCTTTAAATCTAGTGGATAGCATGATACCCAATGAAAAGGCAGAAGCGACATCAGAAAAAGTAAATTGTGGAGTATAATGTACTGTGATAAAAAGATAAAATTGTATTTAATCCCAGAAGTCTTTTTAAAACTCAGAATTTCAAGAACTTTTGAAGTTCAATGGAAATGTGCCAATGTCGCTTTCATTTTACAGAATGTCAAAATTCATTAGTAAAATGAGGTAATAATAGTATGTTTCCACAAGATGGCGCCCAAAGAGTGCATTATGAAAATAACCAACACATGAGGCCTGAAACATGAAACAAGTTTTTTTGTGGAGCTGCAATTATGGTGCTCTACATGAAGGACCTTAATGTTTTCAGAGCATTTTTAGGAGCACAGGAGTTTAAGGCTGGCTTCACATATATGCGAATTCAAATGCGTTTTTAACCACATTCTATTCACATAAATGTAAATGTAACCAGCTTTCGATGGAGCCGATTTACTCATGTGTGGGGCAGCCGCGTTGCGGTTTTGAAAAGGGTCCTGTGCATTTATTGGTCTCGTTAATGTGTGAATTCAGGCAAAAATTTGCACCTGAATTGCACCTGAACCAGTTAACAGACTGCAAACAGCAGCCGCATATATGTGAACCCAGCCTAAAGGTAAGTCTATTTTTCTGACCATGTCTAATGGGCCATACACACTATCAGATTTTCTGAAGACTTTTTCCTTTAGACTTACCAAAACCATATAATATGAGGTCAAACCTAAACACCTTAAATTTGTATGCAATCTGGCAGGCCCTTGCACTACATAGAAAAGGTAAATCTGAAGGAAATCTAACCACAAAAGTTGGATAGTGTGTATCCAGCTTTAGGTTACACAAATACTTAGCATACCTTCCAACTTTCTGAGATGGGAATGAGGGACACCTATTAGCAAAAGTATGTAGGCAAAGGACACACCCAGGGCCGGTTTTAGACAAAGTGTGGCCCTGGGCAAACCTAAAAGTGGGGCCCCAAATTTTTTTATATTCTACCAAAAATATAGGCGCATTTAGGTCAGGGGTTGTGTGGACATGTACAGGAGAGGTCAGGGGCTGTATGGACATGTACAAGAGAGGTCAGGGGCTGTATGGACATGTACAAGAGAGGTCAGGGGCTGTATGGACATGTACAAGAGAGGTCAGGGGCTGTGCGGACATGGTACAAGAGAGGTCAGGGGCTGTATGGACATGGTACAGGAGAGGTCAGGGACTGTATGGACATGTACAGGAGAGGTCAGGGGCTGTATGAACATGTACAAGAGAGGTCAGGGGCTGTATGGACATGTACAGGAGAGGTCAGGGGCTGTGCGGACATGGTACAAGAGAGGTCAGGGGCTGTATGGACATGGTACAGGAGAGGTCAGGGACTGTATGGACATGTACAGGAGAGGTCAGGGGCTGTATGGACATGTACAAGAGAGGTCAGGGGCTGTATGGACATGTACAGGAGAGGTCAGGGGCTGTGCGGACATGGTACAAGAGAGGTCAGGGGCTGTATGGACATGGTACAAGAGAGGTCGGGGGACATGTACAGGAGAGGTCAGGGGCTGTATGGACATGTACAGGAGAGGTCAGGGGCTGTATGGACATGTACAGGAGAGGTCAGGGGCTGTGCGGACATGTACATGAGAGGTCAGGGGCTGTGCAGACAAGTACATGAGAGGTCAGGGGCTGTATGGACATGTACAGGAGAGGTCAGGGGCTGTATGGACATGTACATGAGAGGTCAGGGGCTGTATGGACATGTACATGAGAGGTCAGGGGCTGTGCAGACAAGTACATGAGAGGTCAGGGGCTGTATGGACATGTACAGGAGAGGTCAGGGGCTGTATGGACATGTACATGAGAGGTCAGGGGCTGTATGGACATGTACATGAGAGGTCAGGGGCTGTGTGGACATGTACAGGAGAGGTCAGGGGCTGTATGGACATGTTACAGGAGAGGTCAGGGGCTGTGTGGACATGTACAGGAGAGGTCAGGGGCTGTGTGGACATGTACAGGAGAGGTCAGGGGCTGTGTGGACATGTACAGGAGAGGTCAGGGGCTGTGCGGACATGTACATGAGAGGTCAGGGGCTGTGCGGACATGTACATGAGAGGTCAGGGGCTGTATGGACATGTACAAGAGAGGTCAGGGGCTGTGCGGACATGGTACAAGAGAGGTCAGGGGCTGTATGGACATGGTACAGGAGAGGTCAGGGGCTGTATGGACATGGTACAGGAGAGGTCAGGGGACATGTTGCAGGAGAGGTCAGGGGCTGTGTGGACATGTACAAGAGAGGTCAGGGGCTGTATGGACATGTACAGGAGAGGTCAGGGGCTGTGTGGACATGTACAGGAGAGGTCAGGGGCTGTGTGGACATGTACAGGAGAGGTCAGGGGCTGTGCGGACATGTACATGAGAGGTCAGGGGCTGTGCGGACATGTACATGAGAGGTCAGGGGCTGTATGGACATGTACAAGAGAGGTCAGGGGCTGTATGGACATGGTACAGGAGAGGTCAGGGGCTGTATGGACATGGTACAGGAGAGGTCAGGGGACATGTTGCAGGAGAGGTCAGGGGCTGTGTGGACATGTACAGGAGAGGTCAGGGGCTGTATGGACATGTACAGGAGAGGTCAGGGGCTGTGCGGACATGGTACAGGAGAGGTCAGGGGCTGTGCGGACATGGTACAAGAGAGGTCAGGGGCTGTATGGACATGGTACAGGAGAGGTCAGGGGCTGTGTGGACATGTACAAGAGAGGTCAGGGGCTGTATGGACATAGTACAGGAGAGGTCAGGGGCTGTATGGACATGTACAGGAGAGGTCAGGGGCTGTATGGACATGTACAGGAGAGGTCAGGGGCTGTGCGGACATGGTACAAGAGAGGTCAGGGGCTGTATGGACATGGTACAAGAGAGGTCAGGGGACATATGGACATGTACAGGAGAGGTCAGGGGCTGTATGGACATGTACAGGAGAGGTCAGGGGCTGTGCGGACATGTACATGAGAGGTCAGGGGCTGTGCAGACATGTACATGAGAGGTCAGGGGCTGTATGGACATGTACAGGAGAGGTCAGGGGCTGTGCGGACATGTACATGAGAGGTCAGGGGCTGTGCGGACATGTACAGGAGAGGTCAGGGGCTGTATGGACATGTACAGGAGAGGTCAGGGGCTGTGCGGACATGTACATGAGAGGTCAGGGGCTGTATGGACATGTACAGGAGAGGTCAGGGGCTGTGCGGACATGTACATGAGAGGTCAGGGGCTGTGCAGACATGTACATGAGAGGTCAGGGGCTGTATGGACATGTACAGGAGAGGTCAGGGGCTGTATGGACATGTACAGGAGAGGTCAGGGGCTGTGCGGACATGTACATGAGAGGTCAGGGGCTGTATGGACATGTACATGAGAGGTCAGGGGCTGTGTGGACATGTACAGGAGAGGTCAGGGGCTGTGCGGACATGTACATGAGAGGTCAGGGGCTGTATGGACATGGTACAGGAGAGGTCAGGGGCTGTGTGGACATGTACAAGAGAGGTCAGGGGCTGTATGGACATGGTACAGGAGAGGTCAGGGGCTGTATGGACATGTACAGGAGAGGTCAGGGGCTGTATGGACATGTACAGGAGAGGTCAGGGGCTGTGCGGACATGGTACAAGAGAGGTCAGGGGCTGTATGGACATGGTACAAGAGAGGTCAGGGGACATATGGACATGTACAGGAGAGGTCAGGGGCTGTATGGACATGTACAGGAGAGGTCAGGGGCTGTGCGGACATGTACATGAGAGGTCAGGGGCTGTGCAGACATGTACATGAGAGGTCAGGGGCTGTATGGACATGTACAGGAGAGGTCAGGGGCTGTGCGGACATGTACATGAGAGGTCAGGGGCTGTGCGGACATGTACAGGAGAGGTCAGGGGCTGTATGGACATGTACAGGAGAGGTCAGGGGCTGTGCGGACATGTACATGAGAGGTCAGGGGCTGTATGGACATGTACAGGAGAGGTCAGGGGCTGTGCGGACATGTACATGAGAGGTCAGGGGCTGTGCAGACATGTACATGAGAGGTCAGGGGCTGTATGGACATGTACAGGAGAGGTCAGGGGCTGTATGGACATGTACAGGAGAGGTCAGGGGCTGTGCGGACATGTACATGAGAGGTCAGGGGCTGTATGGACATGTACATGAGAGGTCAGGGGCTGTGTGGACATGTACAGGAGAGGTCAGGGGCTGTGCGGACATGTACATGAGAGGTCAGGGGCTGTATGGACATGTACATGAGAGGTCAGGGGCTGTGTGGACATGTACAGGAGAGGTCAGGGGCTGTATGGACATGTTACAGGAGAGGTCAGGGGCTGTGTGGACATGTACAGGAGAGGTCAGGTGCTGTATGGACATGTACAAGAGAGGTCAGGGGACATGTACAGGAGAGGTCAGGGGACATGTACAGGAGAGGTCAGGGGCTGTGTGGACATGTACAAGAGAGGTCAGGGGACATGTACAGGAGAGGTCAGGGGACATGTTACAGGAGAGGTCAGGGGACATGTTACAGGAGAGGTCAGGGGACATGTACAAGAGAGGTCAGGGGACATGTACAAGAGAGGTCAGGGGACATGTACAAGAGAGGTCAGGGGACATGTACAAGAGAGGTCAGGGGACATGTTACAGGAGAGGTCAGGGGACATGTTACAGGAGAGGTCAGGGGACATGTTACAGGAGAGGTCAGGGGACATGTACAGGAGAGGTCAGGGGACATGTACAAGAGAGGTCAGGGGACATGTACAAGAGAGGTCAGGGGACATGTACAGGAGAGGTCAGGGGACATGTACAGGAGAGGTCAGGGGACATGTACAGGAGAGGTCAGGGGACATGTTACAGGAGAGGTCAGGGGCTGTATGGACATGTTACAGGAGCAACTAGCAGCACAATCTTTATTACTCTCTGCAGTGCACTGACTGTCTGACTGACCTCAGGCTCACCTCACTGAGTGCCATCACATGCTGACTGGCTGGCTGGCGCGGCGTGTGACTCTCAGTCTGTGTAGTGTGTTGTGTCGGGAGTCGGGACACAGTGCCGGCCGCGTGCACACTCAGTGGGAGGGATCATCATCGGCGTCGGCGCGCCCGTGACATAGTCATTCGCAGGCTCAGCCTCCACCCCTCCAGCTCCAGCCACAGTCACTCAGTTTACCCGCCGAGCCAGCCGCTGAGCCCGCCCATGACCGTCGGCGCTGTGACGTCATGCCGCTCACAGCGGCTGACGCGAATAACTATAAGATGGACGGACCGTCACCGCCCCAATGCTTAAAGCGGCGCTGCGGCTGCGCCGGCCCTTAAAGCGGTCGCGGTAGGCCAGTCAGGCCCTGCACGGGGCCCGGGGCCCCTGGACATTCGGGGCCCTGGGCAGTTGCCCAGTTTGCCCCCCCTAACGCCGGCCCTGGACACACCCTGTGCCATGCTGCCCTCAAAGGTAAATTGTACACACAAAAAAATTATTGGTTAAGCCCACAAGTGCTTTTTTAGCACTACTATTCCTTTATATTGACTTTTGGAATTTACAAATGCAGCAATTTAGAAATTGGATCAAAATATTTTGCACTGGGAAACACTTTTTGATAGATAATCAGTGCGTTTATATACAGCTAAATAGATCAGTTCAAAGTGAGTGACAGATAAATGAGGAGGAAAGAGGGACTTTGTTCTGAATGAGGGACAGTCCCTATCAGGGACAGTTGGAAGCTCTGAATTAGAGTGTAATATGAAACATGGTCAGAGTGCTCAACCCCTAAATAATACCCCTAATCACCCCTTCCGCCTTACTGAATCTTGAGGTTCTTCTTCCCAGAGGCTCTTGTCAGTTTTTTTTTTTTAATTTGCCTAATTGAGCATAAATGTTGTGATGTCACCACACTTGTTCCTCCAGTTCCTCCAGCTCCATAGCTGAAGCAAAAGGCTGGAGAAATAGTTTGCTTTGTCTATGCACTGCACCCAAAAACCATCCTCCAAAATCATCCAAAATGATCCTGGCTGCAATGCTTTGCAGGCTCAAATGCAAAAAATAAATAAAAAATTGATTACAAAAACACTTTTTAATAGGAAAAAGTGGGTGCAATAACTATTATTATTTTTTTGCATAAGGCTGAATAGGTCTTTAATTAGTGTTAAAGTTTAGTTAAAGGGTAACTCCACTTTAGTGGGGGAAAAAATTAGCAAATAAAAAAAAATTAGCAAATAAAAAAAAATAATATAGGGTATACAATTGTGACACAAATCACATTGTAATTAAAGGTTATTAAAAATGACCCTTCCTTTTCAATCTGCAGCTGTTGTAATTTTCTGTAAAATGCAATGCAATATGGCTACCTGGTGGTGTTCTGTACACAGAATGTGTACTGACCACACCCCAGAAGCATAATTTCCTGCTTGTGTGATTCGCTCACTGATTTTCCGAAAAGTCTACACTATGATACAAATCAGATTTTTGGCATCCCTGCAACAAAAATGTCATTTTTGGTGAGATACTCCCAAATGGAACATCACATCTAAAACGATGCAGCCAATTTTCTCATTAGAGTCCTTCAGGTGCAGCAGCTGACTGACAATGGTAAAACCATTTCCATACTCTACACATGAACATAGACAATCAAACATATATTTCTACAGAATAACAAAAGGTAAGAATCTGCAACAAAGTTTGTTAAAATCCCCGCAATGTACAGAGACCACCCAGACTTAAAATATTTTTTTCCCCAACAAAAGTGGAGTTGCTCTTTATTTTAGGTTGTTGTTAGGCTTAGGAGTTCAGTATTTTAGGGGTTAAGTGTCAAGTTAGAATACGACAGGTGTTAAGGGATCACTTAAGCAATTCAATTATAATTTATAATTAGGAAGGTAAAGTTTTGAGGGACAGGTTAGGAGTTTAAGTGATTGTAAAGTTAGTTTTACCTTAATGCATTCTCTGCATTAAGCTTAAAAACCTTCTCTGAACAGGATCCCTATCAGTCCTCCTAAATACTTACCTGATCTTGATCCAGCTCTGTGCCCGAGAGCAGTGGTTCTCTCTGCCGTCCCCCTCCTCACTGGACATGAAGGCAGCTTCAGGCTCCTGCTGCTGTCAATCACAGCCAATGAGGAAGGAACTGGAGTCAGGGCCTAGCCACAATGTGTGTGCCTATGGACACACACAGCACAGCTCAGGCTCGAGCCCGCACAAGGCCCCTATAGCAAGCAGCCTGCTATGGGAGCACTCTTGGGGACGGTGGGTGGGCCGCCATTTCTGCTTCAGTCTTTAGACCAGCACAGACAAACATTTATCTATTGTTTTTTTTTTACCCCATAGGCTGATATTGTATGTGGAGCACCTCATTTTAGTCTGGTCAGTGTTCATTGCATTGTGCATGTCATGCTCTGATATACTGTTGTATGTATATACTTTTCTCACATTTATATACTGTGTATTCATTATCCTCTTTTGTATTCTAGAACATCTATGTATACATGTACTGTATGTGAGCACCCTGAAGAAGAGCATAATTTTGAAATCTCGAAACACGTAATTTATCTCACTCTTCTTTTTTTTGCTTGTCATAGATGTGATAGAGGTTTCTCACTGATGTGTTGTTTTGTCCACATACATTTAAGCTTGAATTCCCTAGTTCTCCGTTTAATTTTATTCTGATGTTTAATAAATGTATACTTTTTTTACATTTATGCCTTTGTGCTTGTTGTCCAATATTGCCTACAATAGTCCCACCTCCTAGAGGGTTTCTCTTCCATATCCATTGGGATGAAGGCATTCTTTCAGCTCCCCACCACTCCTCTTTTTACCTATATATGCTGTCCATGGTGCCACCCCTTTTTGAAGCCCAAATTATGGGCATTCCTGTGGGGGGAGGTAAAGCCAGCATGGAGCCATACCCACTCTCTAAGTTGAGGGATCTGTCACTATTATGTGTGAACAAGTTTGGTGTGGAGGACTGTTAACCTCTTTAGCCCCGGAAGATTTGGCTGCTCAAAGACCAGGCCCTATTTTGCGATTCGGCACTTTGTGATTTTAACGGACAATTGCGCGGTCCTGCGACGCTGTACCCAAATACAGAGCTTTCTTTTGGTGGTGACAATGCGACAATTTTGAAAAAATAACAATATTTTCAAGTTTTTTTATATAAAATTCTCAAAAAAATGTAAAAATCTAAAAAAAAAACGCAATAAGCGTATTTTGATTGGTTTGGGCAAAAGTTATTGTGTTTACTAACTACGGGAAAGATTTATGTCATTCTTATTTTTTCTTTTTTTACTAGTAATGGCGGCGATCTGCGATTTTTTGCGGGACTGCGACATTGCGGCAGACAGATCGGACCCCTGACTGACAGATCGGACCCCTGACTGACATTTTTGACATTTTTGGGAGTACCAGTGACATTAATACAGTAATCAGTGCTATAAATATGCACTGTTACTGTAAAAATAACACTGGCAGGGAAGGGGTTAACATTATTGGTGATCAAGGGGTTAAGTGTGACCCTAGGGGCGTAATTCTAACTGTCAGGGGGCGTGGCTTGTTAGATCACACAGACATGCGATCCTATATAGCAGGAATGGCATAGCCTCTGTGTTGATCTAAAGGAGACGGACAGACGGCTGAGTTTACATCAGCCGTCTGTCTTTCTCCCTCTGCAGCGGGAGATCGTGAGTGACCGGCGGCCATCGGAGCCGCCGGTCACACGCGCTAGCTCCCCAGGGAACGAGCGGGGGTGGGATTGCGCCACCGGCGCGCGCTCGCCACCCCCCACAGGCGGCTGAGCGAGTGACGTACCCCTACGTCACTTTGCCCAGCAGCGGCTGCCTGCCGCAGTATATCTGCGGTGGGCGGTGGTTATGTGGTTAAGGAGTTTCAGAGTTTTTACTTGTCAGCATAGGCATCATTTTTTACTTGTCCTTGGCATTTATGAACTATGCTTATCAGGCAAATTGTCGATGAATATCAGCATTACACGTGATGGGCAAATAGGCTACCTGCTCATCTTTTTTTGGCAGAGGCAGAGCCAAACACCAACTTCAGGGCAGTGTTGCCAACCTACCAGACTGAAATTTACTGGCACAGCCAAGTTTTTACTGGCATTTCCAAAAGTTACAAAATTACAGTTTTAAGTGTATATTTCAGTATTTAGGCTACAAACAAGTACAATATGCAATCAGCAATGTTATTTAAGGTAGATATTAAGGCAAAAACAGATTTCCTATTTTAATTTCTTATATAGTAAGTAACTGAGGGACAGCACTTAAGAGGGCAAGAAATTCGAATGGGCAAACACACACACACACACACACACACACACATGAAATTGACTCTTACAGTGACACTGACAGTACAGATGATGACACCTCACCGACACAACATGTCTCCTCCCGAGTCACAGTGACAGTCTCTCTCTACGCCAGGTGGTCCTTTCACTCCACTCCAGTCCAAACAGTACTGAGCCCCTGTTCACACCAGTGCGACTTGTCATGCGATTTGCTTTAAAATCGTATGACAAGTCGCACCGTATTTGTGCCTATGGAACCGTTCAAATCAGTGCGACTCTGACTTGCAATGATTTAAAAAAGGTTCCTGCACTATTTTTTGCAATTTCTTGTGCGACTTGCATAGACATATGAAGTCGCACAGATGTTGGCAAGCCCCACATGAAATTGCACTGACCGGCGGCTTTGAAATTGCGCTGAAGTAGCGTGGTGTCTAAGCCACATTCAATGTGAACAGGATGTGATAGTCCCGCTCCCAGATTGCCTTGCTCCCCTCCTGCAGACCCACACATGAGGCTCCAGCCGCTCCAGCCGCTCCACTCAACTCCTTTGCACCATGACATCACATGGCATGCTCAGGCACCGCCTCCGCCAGACCTGCCTCCCACTGGCACCACCCAAATACACTGTAGCAGGCATGGATGGTCTCGGCCTGCTCCAGACTGGAACATCGCATTACTGTTAGGAGAAAAGTGCCCATTTTCTGCTGGCTGCCAGTAAAAAAACTGATGGTTGGCAACACTGCTTCAGAGCTTCTGGGGTGCTCAAAAAGATAACTAAGATAATAAGTGGAAATGGACACAAACATTCTGATGCCACTTTACATTAGTAGACTTCTCACTGCTGCTCTTTACCCCAAGTGGTCACTAATACTTACCTAATGACAGGATTGGGCATTCTTCATGTACCACCTACCCATCACTTTCCCACTGTTTCCTTGTATGAGCTGCATCAGGAAGCTGTATCGCTGCAAGGTTCTTTCATTGCAGTTATTGCCTTGGGGCCTTATACATTGTTCGTAGCCTGCCATACTGTCTTCTGAGAAGGCTTCTATATTATACATTTTATAGGGGTATTAAAGCGGTACTAAACATCCTTTACCCTAAACTTAAATCCTTCAAAGTGTAAGGGATTAGCTCGGTGGTAGGCGTGGATGACCCCTTTGGGGGTGCGTTTTCACAGAGAGATAGCCGAGCAGAGGTTGAAAACAAGACTGATTTATTCATGCAATTTACTTCACACAATTGCAAGCGTCAAAACAGCCAAAATAAAATAAAAGACAAAATAAATCCTTGCCTCTCTGGGCGGCTACCTTCTCACGCTGGAACCTACCTAAGAAGTCTTCCCAACCTACTGTTGGGCCGACACTGCTGATCCTACAGCAGACACTCAAATGTCCATTTGTTTGCTTTTCACACAGCACCAACATTGTTCATTGAACATGTCCCTTTGTTTTCTTTCACACAGCACATGTTCATTTATAACAGGATCCTTTACTCTTCACACTCTTCACATGGAACACTTTGTCTTCTCACCTTTGAGACGTCTTCACTCGTGGTTACCCTCCTTAGCTTCACATCGCTGTAGGGGGTCTTCTCCCATGCTCACCAGCTTGTCGGGAGGCACACATCCGACTGTCCCCCTCTCCCAGCCCACACGGCGACAGGAGGCAGCAGTCCTTCTCCCATGCCCACACGGCGTCGGGAGGTACACGTATGTCTGCCTTCCTCTCCCAGCCCACACGGCGACAGGAGGCAGCACTCAATAGATTTTCTCTGGACAAATTATAGAGGCCTTGATCTCCTCATTCTGAACAGCTGAAGGCCTTTCAACTTCTTTACACCTTCCTGCTGCCTTTGGCAGCCGACACCCTATAATAATTAGTGAACTTTTCAAAGCAGGTGGGAATGTGTCTCCTCTCAGTGACTACATTCCCAGATTTACCTGACTTCCTGTCACATACCCCCCCCTCTTGTTTCAACCCTAGGGTTGGGACACATATTTCCAGGCACGCATGTGTCAGGCACTGCTGACTCACTGATAAGCCTCCTATTATCCTCAAGCTTCCGGATGAAACTGTTTCTGTCATCTTCACTGACAGATTTCTCATAAATGCCACACAGTTTGTCTCTCATCTCATATACACATTCTTCAACTGCATTTTTGGCATAATTTTGCTCCTTCTCGTTTCTGTCATCTTCATTGACAGCTTTCTCATAAATGTCAGACAGCTTGTCCCTCATAACCGTCTGTCCAATCCACCATGGAGGACCGTGATCCATAGGCAACTCAATTGGGCTAGTCTTAATGTCTTCAACATTCTTAAGACGCCTCTCTCTGCAATCCATAAATGTTTTCCACAAAACTTTGAGAACCTTTGCTTCACTAAGCTTTGTTCCAAGTAGGGACTCTTGACATCCCTCTGTGACTTGAGTTGCCTCTCCATACAGCTGTACACAATCATTGACTTTTTGTTGTAAAAGGGAATGATCTTCCTTCTTGAGCTTTGCTTGCTCTAAGATGCTGTGCAGAGGATTTTCCAATTGAGACAACAGGCTGTCACACATTTCTTCAAAGTGACCCCTGTTCCTTTTCCCAGAGATATCAATATCATTCAAACATTTCATATTCATAGGCAGATCTGAAGCATTTGCACTCATCAACTTCTTAAACTTTTCGCCCTCCTGAGCGAGTCGCAGTAAAGGCCTACTATTTGATTTGATATTCAGTTTATATTTCTTGCCAAACTCTTCACAGAAGTAGCCAACCAGAACATCATCAACTTTCCTTCCACCAACATAGGGGTTAAAGGCAACAACACAGTTGAACCCAGCGATCTGGGTGGTATCCATTATAGACCTCCTCTCTGCATCAGTGAAGAAGCATGGAACTGCAACACATTCTTTTACAGGTTTCTTCAATGCACTTTCTGCTGAACTATTTGACCGCTCAAGGTCACCTAGTTCCTTTTCTCTATCTGAATTCCACATGGAATGTATCTCAAGATCACGATCAAATTTCTGCCACCTGTCTTTCACCAGTTCCATTTTGGAAATATTCCCTGAAAGGCACTTGAACTTAATTTGCTTCACGTTTTCATCAACAGCCTTAGTTTTCTCCACTAGGTGGCGTTTGCTTTTTTCTCCCAGATTTATATCACTTGCTTTAGTTTTCTCCGCTTTAGTTTTCTCCACTAGGTTTTCAGCCTGAACTGAGAAAACATCACATTTCTTACACAGCTCCTTTGTTTGCTGAAGTTTTTGAAGGAACGGTTTATTCCACAGGGGTGATTCAAGCCACATGTCATCACATTTCTGAGGCTCACTCAGGACAGACCCCAAAACACTGATCCTTTTAAAAACTGCATCAGGCACACTATCCCCTCTTTGGGACAGATCCTCTGTTGCCTGGAATTCCTCTTCCAGTTCCTGCAACGGAATCTTCATCTCTTCTACTTGCTGTTCTAAGGCTCGCTTAGACTTTTCTAGCTCCTGAACGCTTTTCACAACATCATCCTTGGAGCGGACCAAATCTTCCATCTCTGTACACAGCTGTTTGTTAACTCTTTCTAGTTTAACATTACACTCTAGAGCTTCCTCCAAAGAGCGAGCCAAGAACAGGGCTTTGCTCTCGTTATCACGCGCCTCCGTTTTTGCACGGTCGCGTTCTTCTGCATATTTTGCAGACACAGTTTTCTCCTCACCAAGCATCTGATCAAACTTCTTTTTCACATCTTCAACACACTCTAATGAACCAACGCTTTCTTCAATGCGTTTTTTCATATCCGCTATCTGAGCTTGCAATGTTGCGACTTGCTCTGATAGGTTTTTCTTTGCTTCCTCCTCCTCTTTTAATTGTTCCAGGAAGCCATTTTTCACATCTTCCATTTGTTTGAGCTTTGTGCTAAAACTCAGCCTTTGACACCTCTCTTCCTGTAAGAGTTCCTGCGTGTCTTGCAGCTGCGATTCCAAGATAGAAAAATCTTCCGCAATTTCTCTAGATTTGCTGTCTGCTTGAGAAAGCCGATTTGTGACACTGTCCAACTCAACCTGCAATCGGTTTGCCTTCTCTAACAGCTTAGCACACAATCGGTCACCTTCTGACACCTTGACTTGCGATTCCAGAAGCCGTGCCTCTACTTTTTCCCTCTTATGTTCACAATCTCCTTTTCCCTGCATAAGAGCTTTCACCTCATTGGCTAGCTTCTGGGAATGAGACTGTAATTCTGCCACACAGGCTTCTTTCTCCTTTAACTGCTGCTGGAAACGTTGAGCTTCACCTTTCCAACTTTCACAGTCTGCACGTAATTCATCTACCACATTGCTCAAAGTGGTGAGCTCATACACAGTACTCAGTAATTTAGCCTCTCTTTCACTTTTCTCCTTGTCGCTGAGAGACAATGTCGTTTTCAGAGCGACATTCTGTTCCTGCGACTCCTGCAGGTCTATTTTTGTAACTTCCAAACACTGAAGACTTTTTTCCAGCTGATTACTCAACTCCAACATATCAGCCATACTTTGCTTCTGCAAAGTCTGAATTTCACTTTCCTTTTCCATGAGGATGGTATCTTTCTCCATTATAGTCTCTCTGCGTTTTTGCAACTCGACCAAAAGAAGAGCAGTGGATTCTTCCCACTGTAACACATGAGACTTGAGTAGTTCATTCATTTCCTGCAAGTTTCTATGCTCCATTTTAAGCAATTCCAAGGCTTGTTCCTTTTCTTCCATTTTCCGTTGCAAGGCATCCAACTCAGCCCTGCACACATACTCGGTTTCCTCCAAACCGATGGCCTCCATTGGCTGCTGGCGTCTCTGTTTCCAGCCTGCCATGCTCTCTTGATGAGCCTTTTGTTGAGCTGCAAAGCTCTGCTGAAAATCCGCATTTGCCTGCTGTTGAGCTGCATTTGCTTGCTGTTGAGCTGCATTTGATATAATCAGATGTTTCAACATCTCCTCCATTTTGAGTTTACTTTTCATCTGAGCACACTGCGTCTCCATAGCGGTTTCATCAGTGTTGCTAGGGACAACAACCTTCCTCTTTAGTAGACTCTCTTTAGGCATGGATGGGGCTGGTTCAGACGGCAACATCCCCTCCATCCATAGAATCCGGTCTCTCATTTCATCTATCTTTGCATTCTTCAGGCGTTTGGATCGCCCCATCTTCAATAACTCCACAAATTTTTCACAGTCCAGCAAAAAAAAAATTTCAGACCACTGTCTCTTTAACACATGTAGTTTTTCTCTCTCTTGCAAGATCTCTTTTCCTGCGCACACAGTTTGTGCAGTCACTTGCACCAGACACAACAAAGTTCATCAAAAAATTTTTTTCTGTCAGGATCTTCTCTCCTGCACACATAGATTGTGCAATCTCATGCACCAGATAAAGTTCATCAAACATTTGCACTTCCTTGCAGGGATCTCTGCTTATGCCCACTGCATACCTCCACCATATGTAAGGGATTAGCTCGGTGGTAGGCGTGGATGACCCCTTTGGGGGTGCGTTTTCACAGAGAGATAGCCGAGCAGAGGTTGAAAACAAGACTGATTTATTCATGCAATTTACTTCACACAATTGCAAGCGTCAAAACAGCCAAAATAAAATAAAAGACAAAATAAATCCTTGCCTCTCTGGGCGGCTACCTTCTCACGCTGGAACCTACCTAAGAAGTCTTCCCAACCTACTGTTGGGCCGACACTGCTGATCCTACAGCAGACACTCAAATGTCCATTTGTTTGCTTTTCACACAGCACCAACATTGTCCATTGAACATGTCCCTTTGTTTTCTTTCACACAGCACATGTTCATTTATAACAGGATCCTTTACTCTTCACACTCTTCACATGGAACACTTTGTCTTCTCACCTTTGAGACGTCTTCACTCGTGGTTACCCTCCTTAGCTTCACATCGCTGTAGGGGGTCTTCTCCCATGCTCACCAGCTTGTCGGGAGGCACACATCCGACTGTCCCCCTCTCCCAGCCCACACGGCGACAGGAGGCAGCAGTCCTTCTCCCATGCCCACACGGCGTCGGGAGGTACACGTATGTCTGCCTTCCTCTCCCAGCCCACACGGCGACAGGAGGCAGCACTCAATAGATTTTCTCTGGACAAATTATAGAGGCCTTGATCTCCTCATTCTGAACAGCTGAAGGCCTTTCAACTTCTTTACACCTTCCTGCTGCCTTTGGCAGCCGACACCCTATAATAATTAGTGAACTTTTCAAAGCAGGTGGGAATGTGTCTCCTCTCAGTGACTACATTCCCAGATTTACCTGACTTCCTGTCACAAAAGGTAAAGCCATAATGTGCTAGTATGCATTGCATACTAGCACATGTTGTGAAACTTGCCTTAGAACAAAGCCCTCAATCTTCACCTGGTCTTTGTATTGTAAATTGCACTCACAAGCAAGTGGAAGACAGGCAATAGTGACAAGATTCACAATACTGGGCTCAGCATCTGACCATGAGCGTAGCAGACAGGTGACAGCCAAAGAGATGGTGTTAAGCTCCAGGTGTCGCTGTATAGAAGCTGGGACTCATCTGTCTGATCAGAAAGATTGATAACAGGGAACGCCCTCCTCTGCCTCGTGCTGACGTCAATGAACATGTTTCCAGAGGGGCGTGGCTTCCGGCGGAGTGAATGGCGGCTTTCTAGCTCCGCTCCGCTCGCCATCTGGGACACTGACTTCTACCAGGACCCCCTGACGCCCGCAACAACCTCCATCTACTCTGCTCGGCTTCCCCTGCGGCTGTGGAAGTGATGACTCGCCGCAAGAAGGACCCCGGCCAGCTCAACAAACTGGAGGGATTCTTCCTCCCGCACGGCTCCGGGCTCCAAAAACATGGCGGCGGCGGACCGCGCCATAACACGGACAGTCACCAGCTGCCGCTGCAGCACCAGATGGCGTCCCCTGCTCCTGCGAGGATTGTGGCGAACCCTGACAGCGGGACATCCTCGGGCTCCACATCGCCTCCATCTCCTCCCCTGTCGCCCACTTCTAGAAGTCCGGCGAAGAACAAGGCCAGGATGGCCTCGCCACACAGACCTCCACTTCTTCCAGGTATGCCTCCCTCTCCTCACCCCTCTGCCATGCTGCCGGCTCCCCAGGGTGAAAGGGATCCCTTTGCTGTATTCCCATCAGGAGACCAGCCTGTCTCTGTGTCACTCATTAAAGAGATGCTATACACACTGAAAACCTCCATGCACGTGGACATGATGTCCTGCGTTACTCAATTTCAGGCAGAAATCAAATCCCTAGGCTCAAGGGTGGATTGTGTGGAACATGCAGTCACCTCTCAGGCAACATCCTACAATGACATGGTGGACGCCTTTAACTCCCAGAGAGATGAAGTGCAATGGCTGAAAACTAAAGTAGCTGACCTGGAGGACCGTTCCAGAAGGAACAATATTAAGATCAGAGGCATACCAGAATCGGTTACTCCAGATCAGCTGCTTCCATATGTCAACACTCTTTTTCATGCCTTACTACCTGCTGCATCGAATTCTGACCTCTTGATAGATCGGATCCACAGACTCCCCAAGCCTTCCTTCATTGCAGGAGAGCTACCAAGGGATGTACTGCTTAGGGTCCACTTTTACCATATAAAAGACCAAATCATGCGGGCCATGCGTACCTCTACATCCACGCCGGCGGAATATAGAGACATACAAATATTGCCGGATCTATCCCGCCATACGCTCCAAAGCAGGCGCAACCTGGCGACAATTACAAAGGCTCTGCGAAACAGCAACATCCCACACAAGTGGAGGCATCCTGCAACCTTGCTTGTCACACATGCCGGTTCCGATGTTGTGATCAGAACCCTGGAAGAAGGGCTTACGGCTCTCCGCACATGGAACATCCTTCCCCCGACTCCGTTGGGAGCGACCACTCCGCCACAACCTATGCACCAAGAAGAGCCTTGGCATGTGGTCTCCCGCAAACGTTCAGCTAAACAGAAGTAATTATCAGTGGGGTCCCCCTATCTTCATGTACCTACTCAACGTGCCAGTGTCCCTGGCCTGAGGATGACTGCATTCTCTATGGCCCTCAAGTTCTTTGGAGACAGTTCGGTCTGTTCACGGACTGCTGTGACAGTCCCTTTCTTATATTTGACCCTTGTTTTTCTACTCCCTGTTTACATCCGTCAACTCATCCCCTCACCTCTTAACATCTGTAAACTGCAGAAGCATCCACTTTCCGCGGACTGTTCCTTATTTGTGGGTTTAAGGCCATCCCCTGCAGGATACCATACAGTACCATTTCGTTTATATTTGTTCAAGTGTATCTACAACTACCATGACCATTAAATGCTTAACTGTGAATGCCAATGGTCTAAACCATCCGGCGAAACGTCACTCTCTGTGGAAGGAGGTACGCGACAGCAAGGCTGACATTATCGCCGTGCAAGAGACGCATTTTCAGTTGAATAATTGCCCCAAATGTCAACATAAAAACTTTCCTCACGTTTTTTTTGCTAATGGTCCTGAAAAGAAGGCAGGCGTAATGATAGCAGTGAAGGACACGCTGACATTCCGTTTTAAGTCCTCTATCACAGACCCTGCTGGTAGATTTATCATTCTTACATGTGATGTAAATGACCTTCCCATGACAATTGTAGCCCTATATGCCCCGAATACTCACCAGCTGCGTTTCTTGCGCAGACTACTCAAACAGGTCGCTCGGGTAAAGTATGGTCATCTTTTATTGTGTGGAGATTTTAATTTGGTTGTCGACCCCGGGCTGGACTCTACGTGCCCTTCCGGGGGCCGACAAATTTCTCTGGCTAACTTGTTACGTACGGAACATTTATTTGATGTATGGAGATGTTTGCACGCATCCGAGAGGGACTACACATTCTTTTCTAATCGCCACCGCTCCTATTCCCGCATTGACCTGTTTGTCACAGACTTCCACCTCTTGGGGAAATCCTCTTCCTCAGTGGTCAAAGACATAACCTGGTCGGATCATGCAGCGGTTGAACTGACTATCGAGGAGGGGACTCCTGTCCGCACCTCTTATCTTTGGAGGTGTGACGGTAGGACTCTGCAGGAATCAGCCCCATATATGACTAAGAATCTTTGCGAATTCTTTGACATTAATGCCCCATCTGTCACTGACCCATGGGTGTTGTGGGGTGCGCACAAAGCTTTCATGAGGGGCGTGTGCATTCAGCAACAGGCTCGGGCCAGGAAGCGGCGGCAGGCAAAATTGACAGACCTCCTTTCCCAAATAAACACACTTGAAATTAAGAACAAGCAGTCCCCCTCGGATGCGATCTCGCAATCATTGTCAGGTCTTAGACATGAACTTCGTTTGCTATTTGTGGACCAGTCCGACAAACTTTTGAATAGTCTAAAAAGGAATCACTATATTCAGGCAAATAAGGCAGGCAAACTTCTCGCCAACAGGGTCAAACAAAAACAAGCTAGAGCGAGGATCCCTTACCTGTTAGACACATCAACATCCCAGAGGATATCTCACCCGCAGGACATTGCCGACACCTTTGCTGACTTTTATGCCTCTTTATACAACCTAAAAGATTGTCCCGACGAACATCAACCCACAGACTCTGCTATAAATAACTTTTTGGCATCCCTACAACTACCTGCCCTCTCTGATTCCCAACTCCACCTTCTAAACGCACCTATCACCAAAAAAGAAATAGAAGACGTCATCAAAACATTACCCAAGGGTAAATCTCCCGGCCCGGATGGGTTCATTAATGAGTACTATCAACTTTTTTCCCTTACCTTATCGCCATATTTGGTTGACGTTTTTCACAAAGCGATTTCTAATGGTTCCCTTCCTCCAGATATGCTCAAAGCATATATCTCCACTCTCCCTAAACCGGGCAAAGACCCCACGACCCCTGCTAACTTCCGCCCTATTTCCCTTCTCAATTCGGACGCTAAGCTTTTTGCCAAAATTATAGCTAGACGTATCCAAGGTGTTCTCCCGATCCTCATTGCGCGAGACCAAATGGGGTTTATGCCGGGTCGCCATACTTCTGACGCCATTAGGCGCGTCATAGACATTACACACTTTGCCACCCTTCACAAGATTCCATCCATTCTACTAACTATAGACGCAGAGAAGGCTTTTGATAGAGTCCACTGGGGGTATATGTACTCTGCCCTGAAAAAATTTGGCTTCTCAGGCTCTATATTAATGGCCATCTCTGCGTTATATTATGCCCCTTCTGCCCAAGTCAACAACTCTGGTGTCCTTTCGAAGCCGTTTCGAATTACCAACGGTACTAGACAGGGTTGCCCACTGTCCCCTACTCTATTTAATTTGATAATCGAACCTCTAGCAGAATTTATACGTAAAGAACAGACTATATCTGGATTTTCCATCTCAGGCACCCAACATAAGATAAACTTATTTGCGGATGATATTATCCTCATGTTAACTAACCCATCCCATTCCCTACCGGCTGCGTACCTTGCCCTCCAGACATTCAGTAAAGTCTCATATTATAGACTGAATGCGACCAAATCATCTATCCTTGACCTGGGGGTGAGCAGACCCGTGAAATCCCTCTTGCAGAAATCCATCCCTATCCCATGGACCCCAAATAGCGTACATTATCTGGGCATTGATGTCACTGCCTCGCCGGTTTCATTGCTTTCCACTAACTTGACCCAACTCCTCAAGAAAACCAATGAAACTTTAAAGCACATTGAAAAAACTGAACTGGCTTGGTGCGGTCGCCTGGCTGCATATAAGATGATTGTTTTACCTCAAATCTTATATCTTTTCCGGAACCTGCCTATCCCCTTCCCCTACACTAGCATATCCTTATTAACTAAATCACTTCACAAGTTGCTATGGGCTGGGAAACGAGCACGTTGTGCAACCTCTATCCTCCACAAATGGAAACAGCTGGGTGGTGCAGGCCTACCCGACCTCCACTCTTACTATTGGGCAACAAACCTCTCCCAAACAAAATTTTGGCTACAACGATCATCCCCCCCTATTTGGGTTGATTTAGAAACGGCCCTAGCCCCCACAACAGACCTTCGCCTACTCCTCATTAGTGACAAATGGCTCAACTGGAATTCGAAGTCACTCGTACTACCCATGCAAGCTTCCCTAAAAGCTTGGCGCAAGCCTACACTCTTTCACTCTACTTTAGACCTGCTCCCACACACATCCATGCCTTTGACTCTACTGAACACATATGTTCCTGACCTTCCCCTTAGGATCCTGCGCTTTCATAATATTGTAGATGTTGCACAATTCTTCAAGGGTGACAAATTGATACCTTACCACACTATCATGCAAACATATAATATACCTACCCCGCTCCACTTCTCCATTCTCCGTATACACCACTTTCTCTCCCAACACCCACTCAAAGGACTGATAGTGGACAAAAGGATCTGGGATCAATACAATGCCCATCCAAGACCACTCAAAGGTCTCTCTTTTTACTATGATATCCTGTTGGACAATACCTCATTCGAGAAAATCCCCCCTATGTTCAAGTGGGAAGTGGACCTTGGTAGGACCTTCTCTATCGCACAGTGGCAACAAGCGCTAAGAATAGTTCATAAACACACCCACTGCGCCACACATTGGGAAATGTCCATGAAGATCACCAACAGGTGGTATTACACACCTTATCGCCTGGCAGGTTTCTCACACACATACTCCCCCTTGTGCTGGCGAGAGTGCGGACACACGGGAACTCTTATCCATATACTCTGGGAGTGTCCTTCTCTTAAAAGCTTATGGAACACTGTCTTTAAGTACATAGCAACCCATACTGGTTGCATTATCTCCCCCGATCCCGCACTGGCGCTTCTACACTTGGGCTTAGACAAGCTCCCATACCGCTTCCACGCCTGGATTACCCATATATTAATCGCAACCCGCCTACTAATTTTAAGGAAATGGAAAACCACTACCCCCCCAAACTTACAAGAAATCGTTGTACTGACTCAAACCAACCACAAATATGAGCGGTCCATAGCTGTAAATGAAATGTCATTGAGCAGATTTGACCATTGTTGGAACTTCTGGGCTTCGTGTAATTGATGGAACTTCTGGGCTTCGGTGAAATTGATACCTCTCAGGTCGGCGGGGGATCCTCGTGTGTGGGCCGGAGACCCAAGAGGGCGGCTTACCCGCGGGGAGCTCCTGCGCTCTCCATACTTTTATTCAGACCCTCTACCTTAAATGGAAGAGCCTGGATAGTTCTCTTACTTTCCCTGGTATCTCAGATCCCAAAGTTATCTGGTATAGGGTATTACATTATCTTCATGTAAGTCCACTCTACTCATGTGTCGGATCTGCAGTTCAAATCATTTGTTTCTCATTTGTTTTTCATTTGCCTTCTATTTTTGATATACTAATGTTGATGATTGACGGATCCCCTCTCCCTCCCCCCCCCTTCTTTTTGGCCTTTGGCCTTTTGCTTTATGTATGTTCTATGATTATTACTGTACTACTGTACTTACTATAATATGTGCATACAATGTTTTCTACGGCTTTATTACGGAGTTTTTTCCGTTGTTTGTTATATCCTGAAAAATCCAATAAAAATTTATATAAAAAAAAAAAAAAATGAACATGTTTCCAGGCCTATCCACCTCTTCATCAACATCATGGAAACACGTTCATTGTCTGTGCATGATCCTTGAGTGACGTTGGCACCCAACATCATCTCTTCCGCTGCCACCTTTGGGCTTTCCTCATGGTCGGATGCTGAGCCCCAGTGCTGAAAATCTAGTCACTTCGGCCTGTCTCCCACTTGCTTTTGAGAGTGCAACTTTGCAAATTTTAAAAAAGTGTTTATTTTTTAATACTACACTATGGTGGCCCTTGTGCCTGTTTCTCTCTCCCCTTGAGTCTATCCATACTCTTCACTATTCTTTTGGTGCTCTCCAGGGCTTGCCTATTATTTCACTTTTCTACAAATCTGTTAACCAATGTATGTCTGGGGACCTCATAAAGAGGCTCCAGATCGCAATTGTGTCTGATTCCCTGTAAACTGGGTGCCAATATTTTAGATTATGTTTCTCAGAAAATCTTCCTGTGTACCCTCTCAGATAACCAAAATGTTGTCAGTTTATCTCCTGTACAGTTTCAGCTGAGGTCAATCTTTACTATAATATCTTCCTGTTCCCATTTATTTAAGAAAATGTTGGCAATGCTTGGAGCATATTTGGGACCCATCACCAGTCCTTTTATTTGATTATACAATTATAAAATTTTGATTATCTGTGAGGGTACACAGGAAACATTTTAGCTAGCAGACAGAGTTGCAATAGGGAAAAATAATTGTTACCAGTTCCCATGTGTGTGTGGCAGGATTACTTGGATTCTCCATCTAGGGTGAACATGGCATGTGTGCGGTGTTTCGCCTGGAAGCAATTTACATTATCATATCTAGAGACAAAGACGGTTGCCAAAGGGCACTCTGGGGAATTAATCCTTTGTTTACCGGGTTGTTACTTTGAAGAAAGACAAATATTATGGGATAATAGGCCGGATTTGTCTTAACTATAATAACCTTAAATATAATAAAAACTTCTGACTCAATATTGAATTAAAAAATTGGCCACGGCCATTTATTATTGGTTAAAATACATCAAATAAATAATAAAGACTCAAATAATTCTCAAAACATCCACAGACAGCCTAGCCATAAAAAGCTCAGGCTGCACCATAAATATAAAATTTCTTTATTATTAAAAGAACTCCCAGCCTAGCCATAAAAAGCTCAGGCTGCAACCATCAAATTAATATTGTCTTTATTATTAAAAACCAACTCTCCATTCTAACACATTAGTCCACCTTTTTCATAATTGCAGAGGTGACATACCACATAAAAACAGCCGCGACATAAGGGGAGGGGGGGTGGGGAGACGAACACTGGGATTTTCTTGAGGTGAATGAGCCCCTCAAAGACTTCACTGTCCTTATATAGGCTCTCCAGACCTTCCAGAACTTTCCCTGCCACTAACCTATCACCTGTCAGGATACTCCTAATCCCACCTCCTGCAGCTATCTCCAGGCAGTGTCCCGCTTTTTCCTGGTGTAAAATCCTGACAGCCTATTTCCCTCCAAATTCTGACTAAACTAAAATGTTTTCCCTGCCATTTTCCCATGAGGAAAAAGGGGGCATATAAAATGCCCCTTTTTCCTTTCATGGGATAATAGGCCGGATTTGTCTTAACTCTAAACCTTAAATATAATAAAAACTTCTGACTCAATATAAAAAGCTCAGGCTGCACCATAAATATAAAATTTCTTTATTATTAAAAGAACTCCCATACGACAGAAGAGGGGGGGAAGCATCCCACCCCTTCTGTACCTACCCCACAACCGCGGCCATTTCCACACAAGAACCCAAATCTGTATTAAAAATATCTAGACCTATGTTGGACAGGTGAACCCCATCAAATCTATAGAGACCCTCTGAACCGTTCTCCAATTCCGTATATGTCTGAATGATAAGATGCCTACCCTTCTAAGCAATTTTGCTACCGCCCCCGTTTATCCTTTTCCTCATCTTCTCAAAAGGATGCAGAGATGGGGAGACCAACCATCTCAATCTCTGCCCTACTTCCGAAAAGATCACTACAGACTTAGGAAATGCTAGATTAAAATTATAAAGATCGTCCCTGATCCTAAAAATAAGGTCCAACGTTTTCACTTGGCCTATATCGTTTCCCCCAAGGTGTACTATTAAAAAATCTGGGGGAGGAAAAACCTGAGATAGTCTACTAACCTCGAACCAAAAATCTTCCCACACCATACCCCTTCTACCGCACCAAAAAACCTTATATTCTTGCGGGTTCAATCCTAGGTTTTCGGAATATACCCTCTGTTTTGCTCGCTGGTGCGCCCAATATACAAAGGAGTGGCCGATAATCCAGACCACTTTCTTTACTCCTAAAAAAGAAAAAATTTAACAATTAGGACGAACATATAACTTGTAGCAATCAGACCTCCACCTTCCCAATTTTTTGATGACCCCTGGCTCCAAACCTGCTCTAGCAGCCTCGGTCGCTGCACCTATCCTAAACGAATGGGAGGTAAATTTCTGTTCACTCAAACCCAACTTTGCAATACATAATTTAAAAACTCTCTCAAACTGATATTTCGTCATACCAGCCCCTGTCTCATGGACAAAAAGAGGAGTAAAATTACCCATGGGTCTACAACTAATATAGCTACCCAATAATCTGACTGGACAAATTGGAGAATCCCTTAAAGATCTCAAGGTGATCCAAACTCCTTTTCTCAACTGATCAGTTTTGGAACCATCTAATAGAATTCTCACTTCCTTCGGGGTAAATTCCACACCCTCCCGACGGAGACCAGCGACTTCCAAGATCCTCAGCACAGCAAAAAATGCAATCGAGAAAGCTGCCTGAAAAAGGATGGCTTCAAAGTTTGAGTAGCAGATTTCAAAGGTCACCTTGCACAAATTATCCAATATGTCAGGTGTAATCGGCATACGACCATCTTTCTTAAAATTTCTTCTCCTATAACCTTTTACCGCCTGTCTGACAGAGAAAAAGGACAGACATGGCGGTAGGTCATTTGATTTAAAAAAGAACAAGATACTCGCCAGTAGCTTTTGAATATGTGCACAAGAATATTGTGCTACCATTAATTTTTCCAAAAACAATAGAATCAACCCTTCGGAAAAAGCAGACCGCTCTTCTCCAACATCCTCCAAGAAACCCAACCACATTACCCAGGCCGACTGGTACCCAGCCCACGTGGAGGGTGCAACTGAATTTCTTATAAAGTTAGGAATGCAGCTCAAATTAGAGTCCACAAATTTGTCGGGCAAGGAACGCCAGCTGGATCTGCCTCCGGAAGTAGACTGAAAAATCTCTCCATCTGTGAACGAGAGAGAGCATCCGCCACATCATTGTTCTTGCCCGCTATATGTTTTGCCTTCAGCCAGATGTTCAAATTCAGGCATTTAAAAATTAAATATCTCATCAGGGCAATGACGGGCGGAGACTTAGAAGACAAACAGTTTAGCGCATACATGACTCCTTTATTGTCAGTCCTAACAAGTATTCTCTTGTTCTTAAACTCTGTACCCCAAATTTCCAATGCTACCAAAATGGGAAAAAGTTCTAGTAATACGATATATTTCGTAAATCCTTGTACTTTCCAACGATCTGGCCAGGAACCAACAGACCAATGTGTGCGCCAAACTGCACCGAACCCTTCTGAGCCCGCTGCGTCCGTGAACAGTAAGAAGTCTCTGTCCAGGACAAAATCTTCCTGGAACAAAGTCCTACCATTAAAATGGATCAAAAATTGGGACCATACCAATAAATCTGCCTTCAGCTCAGAGGTGACCCTCAACTGAGCAGAAGGAGATTTCAAACCTGCAATAGCTCCGTATAGTCTTCTAGAAAAAATTTTTCCTATGGGCATAACCCGGGTTGCAAAAGCCAATTGTCCCAGAAGAGCTTGCATCTCTCTTAAGCAGACTTTTTTCTTCCGCAACATTGCCGCTAGTAACGCCCGTAGTCTATCAACACAGCAGGTAACCTGAATTCCATGGATATGGTATCTATAGTGATACCCAAAAATTCTATGCAGGTTGTAGGGCCCACGGTTTTTTCTAGAGCCAGCGGAACACCAAATTCTGTACAGACCTGAAAAAACGTCTCCAGCAGCTTCTGACAATCAGTACCGTCAGTTTTACCCATAAATAGGAAGTCGTCAAGATAGTGGATCATGTCCTCAGAACCGGAGACCTGACCCACCACCCACTGTAAAAAACCTGCAAAGGATTCAAAATATCTGCAAGAGATCGAGCAGCCCATCGGCAAACAGCGATCAAAATAAAATTTGTTTTGTACGCAAAAACCCAAAGAATGGAAACATGAAGGGTGAATAGGAAGTAGCCGAAAGGCAGATTGTATATCGGCCTTTGCCAACAACGCCCCAGGACCCAGACGCCTAATTATCACCACTGCATCCTCAAAGGATGCATATGAAACTGAACAAACCTCTTCAGAAACCTGATCATTCAATGACATCTCTTTTGGATATGACAAGTGGTGAATTAGTCGGAAGGTACCCGGTTCTTTTTTAGGGACAATACCCAACGGGGAAATCCTAAAGTCAGCAAAGGGGGGGGGGGATAAAAACGGGCCTGCCATCCTACCTTCCTGAATTTCTTTAGCTATTTTAGACAAAACAACATCCAAGTATCTGTCCACTGATTTCAGGTTGTCAAAAATTGTACAACCAGATCCTGTGAAAAAAGGCAACCTGAAACCTTCTTGAAAACCCTCAGTTAGCATGTGAGCTATCCCCCTGTCTGGGAAAAACTGAAGGAATGGGCGCATGCTTTCCAACTTCACTGGGGACTGAGCCTTTTGAAACCAGTGGCTGCTGCAGGTTGGCACTGGCCATTTTCTTAAAGCACTTAACCACTGAGTGCGTCCCTGAGCAGAAAGCACATTCGTGCTTGTACCGGCATGCTGATGCCCACTTGCACTGTCCCTCGTTAAAATTAAAACACACTCCCTTACGAAAGGAAGTAGTAGGCTGATTGGGAGTACTAGGTTGTTTACTAAAAACTGGCTTTTGTGGAAGGAACAAATTAAACCACAATCCAACGTCCTTTACCCCCCATTTCAACTGTTTGTGTATGGCCAGCTTCTGCCGAAAAGCTTCATCATACGCAAACCACGCAGAGCTGCCAAAGTTCTTATAGGCCTCTAAAATGATATCAACATGCTGAAATAAGCCTGCACTTTTTTCAGAAGGTTTCTCACAAAGGACTGCAGCGTATATGCAAAACGCCTGCAGCCAATTGTTGAAACTTTTAACAACCGGTCTTCTTCTATCCTCTTCTTTCTCCTCCTTTTTATCACTTTTTAACAGAAACTCTTTCGCAGAAGGAAGAAGAAAAAGAATGTCCACAAATTCCCCCCTCCAAATTTTTTCCTTCAAAGCTACGGGTGAATGGAAGCCCAGGGGGGAAATGTCACAAGTTAAGGCTTCTTTCATACAAACCTCGGGAATATTCTGCGATCTGGCTATGTCAAAAGGGGACATTGATGTACTCTGCTCTAGACTGCAGTTTGCAATATTGCCACAAGATGGCAACCATACGTCACTGACGCTCCTCTGAGCCTGTCTACCACTTTGCAGTTCTTGCACATCCCTACTGAGTTTAGCTAGTAGCTCCAGAATGTTAGAGAGGACAGGCAGATTTGACTCACTCTGTCCCATGAGCTGCTCCTCGATCCCGCCGGCTGCTCCTAAAACAGGGATGGAGCGACCTCCCATCCGGTTCTCTGATCCGTCCTCCGCTGCACTGCTGGGTGACTGTCTTCTGGACTGCCGGGCCTCCTCTGCTGAGGGGGGCTCACGCTGACCCGTCGTGCGACTCTCCCCGCTGCTTCTTCCACCGCCGAACTCCGTAGCCGTCCGTGCTTCACGCCGGCACACAGGATGACGCCCGGCACCTTTAGGCGGAAATGACCGCACCGGCGACGGTGACTGACGTCGCCTCGGGGTTCTCTTCCGTTTACCCCGGCCTTCGGATATGACGTCGCCCCGACCCGGAACCTCCGTCTCTGCCTCCGACTGTCTTCCGGCATCCACCAATGGCGGCCCGCCCGCCTCCGCTTCTCCAGACCGACACTCAGCTACCACAGCGTCTCCTTCCGCTCCGGACGTGTTGGAACGAGGTAAGATCAGGCACTGCCTCACCCAGTCCTCTCCTCCTGCCTCCCCAGCCCGCTCAATAAGCTGCCTAATTAAGCTCATGCTGAAGGGAAGCCAAATAGACCAGTGTACAGGAGACGAACACTGGGATTTTCTTGAGGTGAATGAGCCCCTCAAAGACTTCACTGTCCTTATATAGGCTCTCCACACCTTCCAGAACTTTCCCTGCCACTAACCTATCACCTGTCAGGATACTCCTAATCCCACCTCCTGCAGCTATCTCCAGGCAGTGTCCCGCTCTTTCCTGGGGTAAAATCCTGACAGCCTAGTTCCCTCCAAATTCTGACTAAACTAAAATGTTTTCCCTGCCATTTTCCCATGAGGAAAAAGGGGGCATATAAAATGCCCTTTTTCCTTTCATTCTTCAATTTTCTTCACAACTAATTGAAACCTTACTTTGTCATCCTTCTTTATGACTATTATTAAAGTCTATTTTCCTACAACAATCAAACTACAAAATGTCTGGAAAAATTCAGCATCAACTTAAAAGGGACTATGCAGAAAGGGAATTATGGATGGCAGTAGGAGTGTGGAAAACACTGGACTAGGGTCGAGAAGAAATTGTCGGTGCTGTGAAAGGAACTGTTCCTATAGCTTTCCTTTGTGTCCACTATGAGAAACTCGAGGTGTTGGTTCTCACATCCTCTGTGTTGCTGTACTGTGACTTGAAAAGCTGTGTCTCCGTGTCTGAAGGTGACACTTAAGAAACCATTTGGAAGGTAATCTCTGTGTCTGGAGCTTTATTTGGGGAAGATGGAAGTTTCCTTTGAGTCTGTTCAAAGATGAAGAGCACTGGATTCTATGCAAGGTCTCCGACTAGGTAGAACTAAATTTGGGTAAACCAGGCATTCTCTATACTACGGAGTCCCACTTTACAGATATACAGGTACTGCTATTATGTGGGGACAGAACACATTTAGAAGGACATTGTCAGGTCACAATTTCATCAATCAGGTGCTGATAGCATTTCATTTTTCTTTTCACAGTGTAATTTTAAATATGTGAGCCTCCAAGCCCTGTCTGTCTACCTCCGCCCAGCAATTCCAGTATTCTGATCATTTAACATGCTCACACTTCCTCCTCCCACCTCCTTTGCGACTTTTGTATCTGACCTTTGCATCATGCCTAGGAGGCATCACACAGACAATGCCCAGGGTCTCACTCCCTCTGGAGAGGTTGAACCTTTATGACAACATACACAAAATGTAATCAGAAAACCCTCATCATGCTCAAATGCATACATTTGCCCCTTTTCTTTTTCACACAACTCCCTGGGTTCCTGGACATTATCAGGAAAGATATGTTTCTCTGCTTCTCTCCCTCAGAAACTCAGAGAGGCCAAACCTGATGGAGCAGAGGTAGCTGACAGCTAGTTAAGAGGCTTACCACTGTCAGAACTGGCATGGGGACAGAGCCTTATAGCATGCCGTTTCTTCAAAAGTTTCTGTTGGAAGCCCCTCCCTCATTGCTACCAGAGTATTATATTTACAGTGGGGTGACACTTCATAGTTGGGCCTTGGATTTGTCCACTGTTCACTTGTATTACCAGAGCTACACTAGACTTGATTGTGAGGAATAATGTCTATAGGGATAACCAAAGGCTGCTGTGTTCTGTACTGTTTTACTGAAGTTGCAATACTCACCTCGACTCTCTGTTGTTATAGAGTCTTATGGAGACTATGCTATGCAGCCGCATGTTGTCCTGATTAAGTCACAGAGACATTGCTGTGGAGAGTCAAGTCAAGAGATATTCTGCAATGCATGCATGTTTTTTGCCACCTTGAAACTGCGCTTTAATATTGCTTTTACATTTGCTTCTGTTTAGTAATCTGTAAGTTGCAGTTACTGTCTGCCTGATCATTTAGTCAATTACAAATTCTGTAAAAGTTATAGGTTCTGAGTTCTTTTTCTGTGTATGTAAATTAAACTGCAACCAAAAGAGTAAGATAAGATGTAGACCAATAGTTGTGGATCTAGACCTTTCTCACTTGACGTATAGGTTTAGCCTTAGACTCAAAACAAACATTTTGTTTGTTCTTCTCCATAGAGAAGGTAACAACTGGTACCTGCTCACACAGAGATATTCCAATGAACTAGAAGTGTATAACATTATCTCCACAGAGGAAAGGCCAATGCATTTTTACAATTTAATTGCCGGGCCCTCCCGCCCACCCCTTGTACCAGCCCTGTCCCTCCCGCCCACCCCTTGTACCAGCCCTGCTCCTAAGTGATCCTTCAATTGGGTACATTGCTTACAAAGATTGGAGTAGAACAGCTATCCTATATTTATCCAAAACATTTTATTCAGTTTTTGGCTGACTTTTGGATCCCACGCTTTTTGTCCTAAAAGGTTCTAAGATATTGGTTGGGAAAGGTAAACATAATACATAATCTGGGTCTGATAAAATGCGTGCACTTCAGTTATTTATATGCTGTTACATTATTAAACAGCATAGTTTAATATCACCTAAGTAAATATGGGACCTATTCCTTGAGCGTACAGCACATTGTGAGTTAATGCTATGACCGCTTACTGTATAGTGTCAGTATCTTAGTTCAATCTAAGACACTATTAGGCCCCTTTCACAAAAATGGACCCATTCATTTCATCAGTTCATTCATTGTTTTTGTAATCTGTTTTTTTCACTCAACATCAGTTTTACATCCGTTTGTCCGATCTGTTTTTTTTTTTCCGATCTGTTTTTTGTCCGATCCGTTTTTTGTCCGATCCGTTTTTTTGTCCGATCTGTTTTTTTTTTTAAAATAGGGCTTTCATCCGTTCAAAAAAAATGGATGTTGACTGAAGCTGATGAAAACAGATGTAAATGAATGATCATCCATTTTCATCAGTTTTTCCATGGGAATGTATTGATGTCCATTTTTCATCTGTCAACGGATGGTTGAAAACGGACGAACGGTCTGTATGTGTGAAAAGGGCCATTAGATTTTGACTAATACCTGATTTGCAGCAGCTTTCGCAATTCAACTCTTTGTGTCAGTCCTCTATCTGCCCTCACTAGTTTATCTCACAGCTGGATCTGGACCACAGGGCTTAGGTGTCCCAATATGCTACTCAGCTAATTGCATGTCTGGTTTTAAAATTCCTATCCAAAAAGGAAGTTCATTATGGCTTCTCTTAGCATTAGAAAGAAACACAAATGGTCCACATCATGATAAGAGAAAAACATTCATCAAAAATTAAACCTTTCTACAACACTGCTGAATAAATGTATACCACCGCAAGTGACTGCTAACACCCTACTACTGGTGCTACCTCTATATTTTTGTAAAAAAAAAAGGAAAACATTTTTATAACAGTTCCTTCCTTGAATGCTTAGGGACCTAAGACTAAAATCCCCAAAAAGTAAGGTGACTGAAAAATACATATAAAGATATACTGTAACAATTTCCCTTAATATGTTAACACTATTATTTCCCTTATAGTATAATTCTTCATTTGCTTTGACTAACCATGCCACAATGTGGACTGTGAAGGTACCCCTAACAGTCAGTCATAGGGTCTTGCAGAGCCCTGTGGCATGTCTGCGCATGTGCACAAATGTGGCACTATTCAGCAGGTACAGGGCATTTTTTTTTAAACACAAAGCCCTGTACCTTTCAAAATGCATCATCTTTGTGCATTGGCAGACCCCTTCAGCACATGTGGATTGGCCACAGCGTAATTCTCATCTAAGCGAGAAAGGAGGAATGCTGTCCTGAGGCACATAAAGCAAAATATAAATAAAGTAAATCAATAGAAATATCAATTTGTAGAAGAGCGAGGGGCTTAAACCAGATATAAACATATTTTTTTTGGGGGGGGGGGTGAAGGTCCCCTTTTAAGCACAATTATGCCTATTTATGAATACATAAAGCCCATTCAGACTTGTCTGCCGTTGGGTATTGCATAAGTGTAGAACCCTCTATTGTGTGCTAGTGTACTGTATATAGTTGTAGTGTAAGAAAATTTGGCCTGGCTAAGAGCCAAGCCTGGGTTGAATCTGGTTCAGGGCTGAGTGACTCAGGGAGGCTGGATGACACAGCAAGCAGCACCTCTCCTGCTCTCTGGAACCTTGGAGAAGCTTTCAGAAGTATAGCGTGGAGTCTAGGAGGAGCTGCTTGGAGTACTGATGAGGGCCCCAGCCAATCCCTAGCAAAATGGGATGGCAGGGGGCAGGCATCTCATAGAAACTCATGGGTCATGCCAGCAGGGGTAGTCGGGTGGAAGATGGAAAATGAGTTTTGAAGAGGCTGTTGGTAGCCCTTAAGGGTGCCCCCTAGTCTGGGGGGTGACCTTGAGTTTGGGGCTCGGGTGCTGGAGGGAGCCCCTACAACACACAGAGGAATCCCTCCAGGAGGCACGGGGGCAAGGAGAGGACAGCGGGAGCGGGTCAGCACGTCCAGGAGTTTTCAGAGGAGTCAGCCAGGTGGGCTGGTGAGTGAGCAGTCTGGGAGGACTGTGGAGAAATAGCCAGGAGGGCTAATGAAAGGTGCAGCTGGAGCCAGATGGGCTGGCAGTGCCTGAAGAGGTGGTGCTGGGATCAGTATTCACAGGGATTTAAGCTGGACACTGATCTCTGCTACACAACCAAGAGATCCGGGGTCCCTGACTGTAGAGTGCTTTCACTTTTGATCTGGCTAAGTGTCTGGTAAGATCCATTAGGTGTGTATATAGCCTGTACATAAGAAGTTGTTCCTGAAGTTTTTTAAAGTCAAGTGCGCATCCCATAATACTCCTTTTCCCCATCCAAGTTTATTCCCCTCAATAAAACAAAAAAAAAAAATAAAGTACTGGACTGTTTTCTGTCTCCAGACAGGGCAAATTCAGTGTGCCTGGCTGTGCAGGGTGGGAGATCCCATTTCACTTGCGGCTCCTTAGGGGGTGCGCTACATAAATGCTATATGTTGCGCGTTAATGTGCATTGCTTTAAGGAAGCCTATTCAAATGAATGGGCTGCCAATGCACTAGAATGGGCAGAAAATTGGACTTGCACCATTTTTTTCTGATACAGCACACCAGAATGCACAGTAGTGCATTGCTATTGAGGTGTGCAGAAATCCATGTGCATCAGAGGTGTGTTGGGGTGCTTTTGAAAATGAAAATCACTGCAATATGTGACAACACATGGAACACGTTTACCTGCATTGCAGTAGGGTGCTTGTTTATATGCACATTACGGCAACACATCACAACTGAAAGGTGAAAATGAGCCCTCAGCGATTGGGCCAGCTATTACTTGTTTATTCTTCAAGTACAAACACATCACTCAGAATTCAATATCTAAATCATTAAACGATCATGTATCTATATAGGAATAAACTTTATAAAAGCTAATTCCTTACCCCTTTGTGCAAATTTTTATTAACCACTTCCCGTCAAATGACGGTGCAGCTATTGTTCTGGGACGCCGTCATATGACGGCGCACCAAAACAGCCTTTCTCACGCGCCCGCTGGGGCACGCAGTGCGGCGATCGTGGCCGCCCCCTGTTGCTAGGACAGGGCGCGACCCCGATCTTGGTAAAGAGCCAATTTTTTTTATTTATTTATTATTTATTTCAGGTATTTATATAGCGCTGTCAATTTACGCAAGACTTTACATATACATTGTACATTCACATCAGTCCCTGCCTTCAAGGAGCATACAATCTAAGGTCCCTAACTCACATACACACATAGTAGGGCCAATTTTTTATACAGAATCCAATTAACCTACCAGCATGTCTTTGGAGTGTTGGAGGAAACCCACGCAGGCACAGAAGAAAATGCAAACTCCAGGCAGGTAGTGTCATGGTTGGGATTCGAACCAGCGACCCTCTTGCTGCTAGGTGAAAGTGCTAACCACTACACCACTGTGCCGCCCACCAATGACTTGGCTCTTTACCCATGTGATTGGCTGTGTCCAATCCCAGCCGGTCACATGTAAATGGGAAAGTGCCGTTTATTGGCTCTCCTCACCTCACACTGTCAGAGTGCATGGCACGGAGAGCCGATCAGTAGCTCCTCCTCAAAGGGGAACCTAGAAAAGGTAATCAGGGCACTGATCATCACATTATTACAGAAAAGCTCAAAAACAGTGCCCACAGTGCCCACAATCATTGCCCATAGTGTTGCCAGTCAGTACCTGCTCATCTGTGCTGCCCATCAGTGTCACTCATCAGAGCTCATCAGTGCCACCTTTCAGTGCCCATCAGTGCCGCCTTTCAGTGCCGCCTATCAGTGCTCATCAGTGCCGCCTATCAGTGCCCATCAGTGCGGCATATTAGTACCTTCTCATCAGTTGCAGCTCGTCAGTGCCCATAAGTGCCACCTCATTAGTGCCCATAAGTGCCCCCTCATCAATGCCAATCAGTGTCGCCTCATCAGTGCACATCAGTGAAGGAGAAAAAAATACTTATTTTCAAAATTTACTCACAGAAAATAAGAAACTTTTTTTTTTTTCAAAATGTTTTCTTTTTTTTTTAATCTTTTTTCTTTTTTTTTTTTGTTGTAAGAAATAAAAAACCCAACGGTGATTAAATACCACCAAAAAAATGCTCTATTTGTGTGAAAAAAATGATAGAAATTGCATATGGGTACAATGTAGCATGACCGCACAATTGTCATTTAAAGTGTGAAAGCGCTGAAAGCTGAAAATTGGCCTGGGCAGGAAGGGGGTGAAAGTGCACTGTATTGAAGTAGTTAAATTCTTATGTTGAATTCCAAAATATTGGTAGTTCAACCTCTGCAGATTGAGAGCATGTTTACCTTACAATAGATATTTGTTGTTTTGCTGTGTGTTCTGCAGTTATACAGTGTTTGTTCTATATTTTTTGTGTGTGTATGTTGTTATATTATTATCTGTACAGGGATTACTGGATTAGACAGTTCTAAACATGATTAAATATTTCTGTTTTTTTTTTGTTTTTCATTGTTTTTTCATTGATAATAACCCACACCTTCAATCTCTCCCTCTCTTCTGGCATCTTCCCCCACTCTCTAAAACATGCACTAGTCAGCCCCATACTTAAAATGCCCTCACTGGAACCAACCGATCTGAACAACCTACGCCCTATTTCCTTGCTCCCCTTTTCATCCAAACTCCTCGAACGTCTAGTCTACAACCGACTGTGCGACCACCTTGCTGAGAATAGCCTCCTTGATCCCCTTCAGTCTGGATTTTGGCCTCAACACTCCATTGAAACTGCTCTCCTAAAACTGACAAACGATCTACTAATGGCCAAAACCAATAAACACTATTCTGTACTCCTACTTCTGGACCTTTCTGCAGCCTTTGATACGGTTGACCATCCCCTCCTCTTCGAAAACCTCCATGCCTTTGGTCTCCGTGACTGTACTCTAGTCTTCACTGGTTATCTTCCTACTTATCCAACCGCACCTTTAGCGTTATGTACAATTCTACTTCCTCCTCTCCTCTTCCCTTCTCTGTTGGGGTCCCCCAAGGCTCTGTTCTTGGACCCCTCCTATTTTCAATCTACACCTCCTCTCTAGGTCAGTTGATAGCCTCCCACGGCTTCCAATACCATCTCTACGCTGACGATACCCAAATCTATCTATCCACCCCTCAGCTCTCTCCCTCAGTCTCCTCACGTATCACTAATTTACTATCGGATATATCGGTCTGGATGTCTCACCACTTCCTCAAACTCAATCCATTGAAAACCAAGCTTATAATTTTTCCTCCACCACGTGCCCCTTCCCCTGATTTCTCTGTCAATTTCGATGGCATTACTATCAGCTCATCCCCGCATGCCAAGGTCTTAGGTGTTGTCCTGTACTCTGAACTCTCCTTCAAACCCCACATCCAATCGCTGTCCAAATCTTGCCGCCTCAGCCTCCGCAACATCTCCAAAATACGCCCCTTTCTAACCAAAGACACAACAAAGCTCTTAGTTCACTCCCTGGTCATCTCGCGCCTCAACTACTGCAATTCCCTTCTCGTTGGCATACCTCTACACAGGCTATCCCCCCTTCAATCCATCATGAATGCTGCTGCCAGACTCATCCACCTTACCAATCGCTCAGTGTCTGCTGCTCCTCTCTGTCAAGCACTCCACTCACCCAACGAATTAAATGCAAAATACTTACAACATCTTACAAAGCAATCCACAGCTTAGCCCCCAGCTACATCACTAGCCTAGTCTCAAAATAGCACAAAAAAATGAGAGGGGTGTGTGGTTCCTATAAAGGCCTCTTATTAAATACCAGGAGAATTCCTCAAACTGGAGTGTCTGAAGGTGTACCTATTGATCCCAATAGGCATAAACAGAAAAAAACGTCTGTGAATTCACTGAAAACAAGATGGCCCTCAGAGCTCCCACAGACCCAGAAAGATCAAATATAGGCACCAAAGACACATTATATTGGTGAAAAAATTAGGTATATATTTATTAAGGCACTTATGCCCGGTGTGTGAACTGGAGACAAAAATGGACACAGATACATTAAAAACCCATTAAAATCATGTACACACAATGGATTGCATTACCACAGACCTAATTGCAGAAAAATAATAAATTATGTACTAATTGGTTCAAAAAGGAATCAGAGATCATAGACCCAACCGGCAGATGGGAATGCGTGGCCTACAGAGTTTCTGAATTGGATCACAGGTATACCTGTGTCAGTGAAAAAATATGTTGAAAAAAAATCAATGATGAGAACCTGCAGGTAAAGCAATTCCGGTATCGGATGAGGAGGTAAAAGTGGTGCTGTAGACCTTGCTGTAAAAAAGATATGCAAAAGGTGGACGGAATAGGCACCAATAGATGATACAATCACTGATGATTAGAACCGACCAAAGAGCAGGTAAAGTTTCCTCCTTGAAATATCCTAGGCACTCTGTATGAAATTGGACTGTCCATTCAACAATTGCTCAGCATTTCCCAATGGTAGTGGGGAGAGGAGTGCGGTTAAGTCCTTTGTGCCGGATGACTGAAGGGATAAGTACCGTGCAATAAACTGGTCAATGTAAAGGATAGTTCATACCTCCGAGTGTGAAGCTGTGATCTCCCGGCAGCTCATGCAGGCTGCTGAACGGCGTTATCCTGTGTAGTGCTTGCTCAAGCCTCGCTTCCGCGTTCTAATCATCAGTGATTGTATCATCTATTGGTGCCTATTCCGTCCACCTTTTGCATATCTTTTTTACAGCAAGATCTACAGCACCACTTTTACCTCCTCATCCGATACCGGAATTGCTTTACCTGCAGGTTCTCATCATTGATTTTTTTCAACATATTTTTTCACTGACACAGGTATACCTGTGATCCAATTCAGGAACTCTGTAGGCCACGCATTCCCATCTGCCGGTTGGGTCTATGATCTCTGATTCCTTTTTGAACCAATTAGTACATAATTTATTATTTTTCTGCAATTAGGTCTGTGGTGATGCAATCCATTGTGTGTACATGATTTTAATGGGTTTTTAATGTATCTGTGTCCATTTTTGTCTCCAGTTCACACACCGGGCATAAGTGCCTTAATAAATATATACCTAATTTTTTCACCAATATAATGTGTCTTTGGTGCCTATATTTGATCTTTCTGGGTCTGTGGGAGCTCTGAGGGCCATCTTGTTTTCAGTGAATTCACAGACGTTTTTTTCTGTTTAGTCTCAAAATAGCAACCTGGACAATAGAGTGAATTCGACTCTGGACAATGGGTAGAAAGAAGAGGGAAGTGCCTCTTGAGTGTGGTAAAAGCAATTTATTAGCAAAACAATGTAGTAACTTACATGTTGGTAAGCTATGATGTACGTGACGCTCCGGGGGCGGCTGCTGCAGGGGATGTTCAAGTGTCCAGGCTTGGGCAGAGGATCCGGGAGATGGAGGAGACCAGCTCTGAGTACCCGGAAATGCCGTGCTCTGGTGGAGACTCGTGCGGCGGCCGGCGGTAGCGTCTGACATCACTCAATGGTGTGGGCAGTCTGGGCTTCACGACGCGTTTCAGAGCATGCGCGGATGTCCCATCATGGACATGCGCACTCCTTTCTCAAGTGTCCAGACTATCGGGCGGAGTAGGATATGTACCCCACACGGGGGGGGGCGTGTTCAATTACAACCATTCAGTTCAGGTGATAGCAACCTAAATCGCTCTCTTCGCTCCTCTCAAAACCTCCTGCTCTCTAGCCCCCCCCCCCCCCCCGTCACCTCCTCCCATGCTCGCCTCCAGGACTTTTCCAGAGCCTCTTCAATCCTATGAAATTCCTTACCCTTATCTGTCCGATTACCTCCTACTCTATTAGCTTTTAGGCGATCTCTGAAAACCCTCCTTTTCCTTCCCACACCTAACAAATGTGCCTCCATTTTCTCCATCAGCCCATCCCCCACGGTTATTGCCTTTTGTTTCACTTGACCCTCCCTTCTAGATTGTAAGCTCTAACGAGCAGGGCCCTCTAGTTCCTCCTGTTTTGAATTGTATTGTACCTGTATTGTCTTCCCTCACATTGTAAAGCGCTGTGCAAACTGTTGGCGCTATATAAATCCTGTATAATAATAATAATAATAATCCTAGACATGTGTTTTTTCCTAGCTGCCAAATTGTAGTGTAAAATTATTCTGTTCTGTGATGCAGCTGTGTTACCTTGGTAACATCAAAATGTTGATTGTAGAACCTTGTAGGTGTTTACCCGAAGAAAGTGTAAACCCATATTCTGCCTCTTTTTATTGGTGCAATGTACTGATGTATGTACCTAATCCTGACCCAAAACGTGTTATTATAATGGCTCTTTTAGTGATTTTTATAGCACACATACATATATATATATACTGTATATATATATATATATATATATATATATATATATAATGTATGGATATATGGATGAGCTTAGAGTTCGAGTCGAACGCAAGTTCGAATCAAACATCGGGTGTTCATGCATTCGATGAACACACGAACAAACGTGGCTGTTCGCGGGAAATTCACCCCCCATAATGAACTGCGCAATTGCAGTGCGTTAAGTGCTTGTGATTGGCCAAAGCATGCACCTTGACCTGTATGCTTTGGCCAATCACAGCACAATGTCCTGTCAGAGCCATGATTGGCCAAAGGCAGGGTGCCTTTAGTCAATCATGGCTCAGGGGCTAAGTCCACGCCCCACACTATACAGTATAAGGCTGCTTACAGTGCAGCCCTGTGTAGTGTGTTAGAGGATGAGATAGGAGTGAGATTAGGCAGGTAGTTAGTGGATTGTGAGTTTTCATATATTAATAGATCAGCCAGTGTAATATATATATATATATATATATATATATATATATATATATATATATATATATATATATATATATATATATATATAATTTTTTTTTTCCTATCAGCTATTGCAGCAAACTGTATATCAGAGTGCAATACATATATACAGTATCTCACAAAAATGAGTACACCCCTCATATTTTTTGTTTCAATGTGTTTATTAAAGCTTTCATTTTACAAAAAGCCAACATATAGGCGACATAAATCTGAACAAGAAAAAGCAATAGAGCCAAATTGCGACAAAAAACACTTACAAGAAAACATACAGTGAAGGGTTATACCCAAATAAAGTGAAATACAGTCATTACAAACTTTTATAAACCATATGAGGGAAACCTGCTCGTGACCCTTCTCCACATAATATGGAGCTTTACCATTGGTGGGGTCCGGTTGGACTAGGGGACCCCAAAAAATAAGGGGGGCAAGGCGGACCGAAGAGGACCACCCGCCAATAGACAGATGTTTAGGCAGAACAGGGAAAAGACAGCAAAGGGAGAGAAAGAAGAAAAGTGGTAAGAGAGAGAGGTAAAGAAAAAGGAAAAAATAAGAATAAACAATACAGGACAATGAATTGCTAATACTCGGTACCAGCTCAGGTCAAGTGCGACAGAACACCCCAACCCTCGAAAGCCAGTACAACCCAGAGGAGGCTAACACAGTTCGGCTTGGGGGTCCCCCCCCCCCCCCCACAGATATCGTAACCATGGGCTCCAGGTCTTCTCAAACAGTTGCACTTTATCACTGAGCATAGCTGATAAACGCTCATTAATCCTCGACCAAGACAGCTTAGCTCTGAGCAGTTCAAAGGGTATGGTGGCTGACCTCCAAGACCATGCAATTACGATCCTGGCCGCCACGAATATAAATCTGATGAGCAATTTAGCCCCCTTGGGGTCATCAGTTACCATTTCCCCCAGCAGTGCATGTCTCGGGGACTTCCGCAGATTCATCTGGGTCAGGAAATAAATAAAGTTATATACGTGTATCCAATATCGCCTCACCTTGGGGCAAGTCCACCACACATGGAAAGCCATGCCCTGCTGACCACAGCCTCTGAAACATAACGGGGAAGCCCCCGGGACATATGTCGCCAACCTAGTAGGGACCATATACCACCGCAAGAGAACCTTGTAATTAGCCTCAATTATAGAGGTGTTAATCAGAGCCCTGGCAGCAGTGCTAGCCAACTTGTGCCAATCCTCCAGGTCTAGTGATTCTTGTAGGTCCCCTTCCCATGCCCCCATATAACTTAACTTGTGAGAATCTGAAGACGTCAAAATAGCATATACTGTATTTCTGAGATGCGACCCCTTAGTTTATCAAATTTTTCACACAAAATTTCCATGCGGGTTCTACAGGCAAGGTCAGATTTGCGTTTCAAGGTATTGGCATAATGTGCAATTTGGGAGTATCGGTAGCATTCAGACACAGGCATTTGAAATTTTTCCATCAAAGTCCGTTTGTTGTACAGACCCTTATGGTCACAGATATCAGCAATGCATAATAAACCCTTATTCATCCACCATGAGAATGCCCGGGCTCAAGGCCCGGGGCCAAGTCAGGGTTTCTGAACAGAGGGGCTAGCGGTTTATGAGAAGACCCAAATCGGAAGGCCCTTGAAAGCCTATCCCACAGCCCCAGGGAGAGAGAAAGCAAGGGGCACATAATAGCCCGGGAGGGACCTCGGTGACAGCCATAGCAAATGTGAAATTGGCCAACCCCCGCTGGAACTAGATTCCATTCGCAGGCCCGCGAATGGGATCTAATGAGCTGAGCAATCTGGATAGCGTAATAATATTTAAAGAGGTCCGGAACCCCCAGGCCACCTCTCCCCGGGGGTGTGAAGCATACGTTTATTTACCCTCGGTTTCCTGGTTCCACAGATAAAGGAAAGCATTTTCTTCTGAAAGGAAATCAAATCAGTTCTATGAAGCTGTATAGGAAGGGTACGAAACAGATGTAAAATCTTGGGAAGAACCAACATCTTTAGGGAGTGTATTCTGCCAAACCTCGACGGGGGTCTGAGCTGCCATTTGATCAGATCCTCCGAAAGTTTTCTAAGCAATGGCGAATAATTATAGGAGTATAAGGTACGCAAAGAGGGGGTAAGGTGGATTCCCAAATAGGGAAGGGGATGAGTCTGCCATTGAAAAGAAAAGTTTTGCCGTAAGGTTTCCACTGTGCAATGGTCTAACGAAATATTTCAATGCCTGAGATTTTGCATGATTGACTGTGAGTCTTGAGATTTGAGAAAAATGGCCAAGTGTGCGATATGAATTAGTAATGGAGATAATTGGAGAAGACAACATCAGCAAAATATCGTCTGCAAAAAGCAGGCATTTGTTGTCCACTCCCCCACAGGGGAGACCCCGAATATCCTTATGATTTCGGATCTTGATCGCTAAGGGTTCAAGCGCCAAAACAAAGTAATGGCGAAAGGGGGCAACCTTGCCAGGTACCCCTATGTATCTGCAGAGGGGTGGACTGGTGACCCCTGACCATGACTGAAGCTGTAGGGCCAACACCGTACCTTTCCATCACATAATGAAGGTAGTCCCAAGAGATAAAGTCAAATGCTTTATGGACATCCAGGGAGAGCAACATCCCCTTCCTGGACCCACCGGCATCCCAGTCGGGATTGAGCGCCGAAATCACATCAATGACCCTCTTGGTTTGATCTGAGGCCTGTCTATTAGGGACAAACCCGGCCTGATCCGGGTGTAAATAACTGGCCAAAAATGAATTCAATCTGGTTGCAAGGACTTTAGTCAGGACCTTTAGATCCACATTGATTAAAGAAATGGGGCGGTAGTTCGCACATTCCCTATGATCCTTCCCAGGTTTCGGTATAACATGTATAAATGCCCTATTCTCATGTGGCGGGAGGGGCACCCCCATCCGCACATCATTAAAATAAGCGTACATGTGGGGGGGCAGGAGTTCCCCATATTTCCTATAAAAATGTCCAGAAAATCCATCTGGGCCCGGAGCCCTGGATGGATTCAAACTCTTGATAGCCGCTCTGACCTCAGACTCTTCTATATCCTTGTCCATGAGCTCCATATGAATAGCATGGAGTTTAGGCAGGGGTATATCGTCATAGAATCTATCAGCCTGAGCGGTCCTCAACCTTTCTGGTTTAGCATATAGTGCAGAGTAAAAGTCAAAAAATTCAGCGACCACCAATTGAGGGTTTTGGGAGATCTGCCCGTTTTTAAGATGCAGTTTAGGTAGGGCTGCAGTAAAACTTCGAGGGATCAACTTCCTAGCTAGCATGGTAATCGGCTTTTCGTCCAGCACGTAAAATTTATGTTTAGACCACCGAACCAATTTTTCAGCCCTCGTGGTGAGGCTAAGATTCATGGCCATCCTCGCCGTGTCAGTTTTATGCCTAATATCGATGTGAGGGGATTTACGCTGTTCCTCCCTTAGGGAAGCTAGTTGCTCCTCCTGCTGTTTAATAGTGCTATCATGATTCTTCTTTAACCTAGCAGCAATCTGAAGCAGTTTGCCTCTGATCGTTGCCTTGTGTGCCGCCCAATTGTTGGAGGGAGACGTATCTGAGGGCTGATTGTGAGCGAAAAAAGAGCGAATCTTCGTCTCCACTTCCGAACAAATGGTCGGATCACTCAATAAAGAGGCATTCAATCTCCAAGGAGAAGGAGACAGTCGAGACCAGAGGTCGGATAGTGTCATGCGCAACGGAGCATGATCTGACCACGGTGCATCCATTATTTTCACTGATGTAATAACGGGCAACATGGGCGTTTTGTACTAAAATATGATCAATGCGGGAGTACGTATTGTGTACAAGGGAGAAAAAAGTGTAGTCCCTAGTAGAGGGATTGTGTTCCCTCCAGGTGTCAACCAGATCATGTTGATGCAGGATGTGCGCCAGGCTATTGCTTTGTTTCGGGAGCCGCCAAATTACCGGTTTGTGCAGGTGAGATTTATCCAAGGTATGGTCCAGAGGGAGATTACTCCCCCCCCCCCCCCCCAGTACCACCCCCCACTGAGCTTGGGAAACAAAACCATTAACATGTCTCGGAAGAAGGCCACCTGAACCACATAGAGCATAATAGAAGATAAATGAGATCGCCTGATCATTTATTTTCCCCGCTGCCATAATATACCTACCTTCCGTATCCCAGACTATAGTGTCAGGAGTAAACGGGACCTTTTTTGAAAAGCAGATCGCCACTCCACATTTATTCCCGGCACCCCCAGACAAATAGCATTGCGTATATTTGGCACTGAGGAACTGTGGGGCTGATTCTCCAGAAAAATGGGTCTCTTGTAACAAGAGAATGTCTTCACCCATTCTATGATAGCATTGAAAGGCCTTAGTTCTTTTTCGTGGGAGCATTTAAACCTTGCACATTGTGGGAAACAAGTCAAGTCAAGGGACCACCCCTCACATTTTTGTAAATATTTTATTATATCTTTTCACGTGAAAACACTGAAGAGATGACACTTTCCTACAATGTAAAGTAGTGAGCGTATAGACGTATGAGTGCTGTCAGCATTGCTGCAGAGGTTGAAGGGGTGGGAGGTCAGCCTGTCAGTGCTCAGACCATACGCCGCACACTGCATCAAATAGGTCTGCATGGCTGTCATCCCAGAAGGAAGCCTCTTCTAAAGATAATGCACAACAGCCTGAAAATGGTTTGCTGGAGTCAAGTAGACTAAGGACATGGATTACTGGAATCATGTCCTGTGGTCTGATGAGACCAAGATAAACTTATTTGGTTCAGATGGTGTCAGGCATGTGTGACAGCAACCAGGTGAGGAGTACAAAGACAAGTGTGTCTTGTCTACAGTCAAGCATGGTGGTGGTAGTGTCATGGTCTGGGGCTGCATGAGTGCTGCCAGCACTGGGGAGCTACAGTTCTTTGAGGGAACCATGAATGCCAACATGTACTGTGACATACTGAAGCAGAGCATGACCCCTTCAGAGACTGGGCCGCAGGGCAGTATTCCAACATAATAACGACCCTAAACACACCTCCAAGACAGCTACTGCCTTGCTAAAGAAGCTGCGGGTAAAGGTGATGGACTGCCCAAGACTGTCTTCAGACCTAAACCCTATTGAGCATCTGTGGAGCATCCTCAAACTGAAGGTGTAGGAGCGCAAGGTCTCTCACATCCACCAGCTCTGTGATGTCAGTGGTTTAGACATTAATGGCTGTGTGTTGAGTTATTTTGAGGGGACAGCAAATTTACACCATTATACAAGCTGTACACTCACTACTCTACATTGTAGCAAAGTGTCATTTCTTCAGTGTTGTCACATGAAAAATTATAATAAAATATTTACAAAAATTTGAGGGGTTTACTCACTTTCGTGGGATACTGTATATTCATTCATTAGCTATTGCAGGATATTTCAGATAGTGCAGTATATATACATATATCAGCTATTGCAGGATGTATCAGATAGTGCAGGATACATCAGCTTGTGCAGTATAATTGCTGCAGCCACCCCCCCCCCCCCCACCCACCTTGTGCATCTCAGGCGCTATTCCTTCTGCTCCAGAAGTGGGTGTTTTTGTTGGTGGTGCACCAGCACTAATATTATTAAGGGCATAATTGCTGTACCCCCCTGTGCATCTCAGATGCTATTCCTTCTGCTCCAGAAGTCAGTGTTTTTTTTTTTTGGTGGCACACCAGCACTAATATTATTAGGGGCATAATTTCTGTACCCCCCTGTGCATCTCAGACGCTATTCCTTCTGCTCCAGAAGTCAGTGTTTTTTTTTTTTGGTGGCAAACCAGCACTAATATTATTAGGGGCATAATTTCTGTACCCCCTTTTGCATCTCAGACGCTATTCCTTCTGCTCCTGAAGTGGGTGTTTTTGTTGGTGGCGCAGCAGCACAAATAATATTAAGGGCATAATTGCTGTACCCCCTTGTACATTTCAGGGGTAATTCCTTCTGCCTCAGCAGGGGTTTTCTTTTTTTTTTTTTTTACTTTGTTAATTTTTGCTTTATTAATAAAAATATAATAAATCCACATGTTCGAATGGCCAACAAGGAGATGCAGACGCTCACAGGCCACAAAAAGAGGGCAAGCAGCCTCTGTGTCCACAATGAAAAGTGGTGGTCACGGACATTCTCTGCAGGCGGGACACGCTTGTTCTTTTTTTCCAGTGCTGGCTGTGTTATTGAGCCACAACATGCAGAAGAGTTGGTGGAGTGGATAACTAAGCTGTCCTCATCCTCCTTGTTCTGTCACACAGGCTCCTACTAGATTGGGTGCAAGTATCTGTGGCACTCATTGCTATACCATCATTCCTCTCAGTGCAGGTTTTTTAGAAGACATGAGGTATAGTAGGGGTAGAGATCCCAGATGAGGAGCAAGGTGAAGTATGTTTTTTTTTTATGATGTTGGTCTTTCAGGTGCTGTTGCCAATGGACTGCATGGCAGGTCGTCATATATCTTGTCAAGCATGTGGTGCCCAACCGGCTGGTGTTCTGGCCACGCTTGATCCGCTTCAGACAGAGATTGCAAACAGCAATGCTGCGGTCTACTGCACATGTGTTGAAAAAAGCTCACACAAATTAACTTTTAGAAAGTGGAAAAAGGAAGGTACTTGGGGCTGCCACAATGAAGTGATGTAAATAAATAAATGTAGATCAGCACATTCTCTTTATTTGCCATTTCTGGGGACACTTCTTCCCCCTCCTCCTTTTTTAAAGGAGCACTGTCACTTTAATTTAGTGCACCAAATCACTTTATATCGCAATTGCACTTATCACAGTTGCACTTCACCATATTATTAATTTATTGGATATTTGTTGCACTTTATTTATTAATTTATCTATTTTGTATATGATTTTTCATTTGTGCATTTTTATATATCACACCTCTTGTATTTATTTATATTGCTTCCAGCACCTTATCATTTACATATACCACTCTTTATAGAGTTATTAGTATATGTGGTTCACATTCACTGATCTACATTTATTTATTTACATCACTTCATTGTGGCAGCGTCAAGTACCTTCCTTTTTCCACTTTCTACAATTAGTAAACTGCTCCTTTAACCACTTAAGCCCCGGAGGATTTGGCTGCTAAAAAGACCAGGGGGTTTGTTGCGATTTTTTTCTGCGTGACTTTAACGGACAATTGCGCGGTCGTGCGACGCTGTACCTAAATGAATTTGACGTCCTTTTTTTCCCACAAACAGGGCTTTTTTTTTTTTTTTTTGATCATGCGCTATAAACAAAAAAAGAGCGTCAATTTTGCAAAAATAACAAGATTTTTCACATTTTTTTATATGAAATTCCCCAAAAAAAAATGTAAAAATCAAAATTTTTAACATTTTCGGCCAATTTGTTTTATGCTACATATGTTTGGTAAAAAAAAATCGCAAAAAGCGTATTTTGATTGGTTTGCGCAAAAGTTATCGCGTTTACTAACAAAGGGAAAGATTTTTGTCATTTTTGGTGTTTTTTTTTAACGCGTAATGGCGGCGATCTGCGATTTTTTTTGCGGTCTTCGACATTGCGGCGGACAGATCGGACCCTTGACTGACATTTTTGACACTTTTGGGGTTACCAGTGACATTACTGCAGTAATCAGTGCTATACATATGCACTGTTACTGCAAAAATGACACTGGCAGGGAAGGGGTTAACTGTATTGGAGAGGGAGGGGTTAAGTGTGTCCTAGGGGCGTGTTTCTAACTGTAAAGGGACATGGCTATTGGTGTAAAAACAGAGATCAACGGTTCTACATAGTAGAACCGTCTGATCTTCATTTTTACACCAGGGAGAATGACAGGTGGCTTGTTTACATAAGCCGTCCGCCTTTCTCCCTTCACCGGAGGGATCGTGAGCGATCGGGTCCACCGGTCACACGCACTGACTTGTCAGTGAACGAGCCGGGGTGGGCACGTGCCTCGGCGAGCGCGCGCCCGCCCGCAATTGGCTCACAAGTCAGTGACAGGCGAGTGACGTACCCCTACGTCACTCTGCCTGGCCGGGGCTGACCGCCGCAGTATATAGTCGTGCGGCGGTCGGCAACCGGTTAAGAGGCATATACTTTTATTGAAGGTAGGCTGCAGCCACCCACTCCCCATTTTTTCCATTAGCGCAGATTTTTTATATTTACAAATTACCTTTTGGAAGTCAGCGGGGAGTTAGCAGTGCCCTGCACCTGTGGAGCTCTCTGGTGTGATGCAATAGGGTGGCTGCCCATAAGGCAGCCCCTGGAGCACATACTGCCTCATTGCAGTTGTGCCACCTCTTCCTCCTCCTCTTTACTTTCCTCCTCTTTTCTCTCAGGCACCCAAGTACAGTCATTGACCTCATCATCCCCTCCCTCCTCATCACTAGAGCAAACTTGGCAGTATGCTGCAGCTGTGGCAGCATGACTGCTAGTTTCTTGTTCATCATTGTCACCCCCTCTCTCTAGGTGCACGTTATTCCCTTCCCCATCCTGGGAACCAACATCGGAGCATTCAAATTGCTGCGCATCCTCCAGCATCATGTAACTGACACTATGATCAAATAATTCAGGTAACTGCATGATGGTGAGGCTACAGAAGGAGTAGCTGTAGACAAGGAGCCTGTGGAACAGGCCAGAAGAGTCTGTGGCCATTTCCAGCGGTCATACAATGCCAGTACTCGGCTATCTGACATTCAACAGCAATTCAGCTTGCACACCAACAGCCTCATTTGTGCCATGCCCACCAGGTGGAACTCAACATTGGCAATGCTGCAGCGGCTGCACATGCAGCAGAGGGCCATCAATGATAACCTGTGTGAGTTTTGCACAAGGACAGGCTCAGGGGAGCTTGGCTTTTTTTTTTGCCATGCCAGTGGCTGCTGATAAAGGATGCATGCACTGTCCTGTCACCATTTGAGGAGGCCACAAGGATAGTGAGCCACGACAATGCATGCATCAGTGACATTGTCCCTCTAGTCTTCCTGCTGGAGCACATGCTTGGTGGAATCATGGACAGGGCATTTGAGGCAGAACAGCGGGAGGAAGAGGAGGACTTCCTTTCTGCACACGGCCCCCTTTATGCAGATAACATTCCTGTGGGGGCCACAAAACACACAGGAGGAAAAGGAGGATGAGGATTGTGGCAACATGGATGTAGAGGATAACATACAGCAGTCTTCAAGGGATAGTTTTCATTCCCCAGAAACCCCAGGAGTTATACGTGGCTGGGGAGAAGTTGCTCCTGGCAATGTCATCCTTAGTGACCCAGAGGACTTGGAATCTCATGCCTCCCCAAACTTATGCTGCATGGATTCCCTGATTCTGCAAAGCCTGCGAAAGGACCAGAGGATTCGTGGTACAAGGAGAGGGATTATTACTGGTTGGCAACCCTTCTTGATCCATGTTACAAGGGTAAAGTTGCAGAGCTCATCTGCCTTCACAGAGGGAGCAGAAGATGAAACATCTTAAAGGACGCCTTGAAGAAAAATTTGTGTAACATCTTTCCAGGCACTGGGAGGTTAACATTCTCTGGACGTGTTTCTGAGGCATAATTCAGCCAAAGGAGGAGCTGTGGAGAACGTGGCCGGCTGATCGATGTCTTTAAACAATTCTTTAGTCCTCAGTGCCCAGGGCTGTTAAGTTTAAGCAACTATTGGCAGTGTCTCCATCATACGGTGCAGGATTATCTAGGGGAAAGAGCAGACAGTGAGACCTTTTCAAATGAGCATCCACCGGGTTACTGGGTCTTGAGGATGGACCACTGGACAGAACTTGCTCAACATGCAATCGAGCTACTGGCCTGTCCTACTTCCAGCGTACTTTCTGAATGGGCATTCAGTGCTGCTAGAGGTTTTGTGACGGATAAAAGAGTGCATCTGTCCACCGACTCTGTTGACCAGCTGACATTTATCAAAATGAATCAGTCCTGGATCAACAGCAGCTATCAAGCCCCTGATGCTGATGTAACTGATTGAATTTGCTAGGGGTCTTGAAGACTGCATATGCTGCCTATCCTAGTCCTGAATCTTGATTATGCTAGTTTCCAACAATGTTTTTGGTTTATGGCATCACCAACACCCAAGGCCCAATTGTTCTGCACCTGTATGACAGGTGCATGTGATTTCAATTTTGTATCGAATTTTTAACAGCAGGGCCCATTCCTGCAAGAGTAACTGCGAGGGGTTGCAGTATTCCGGCACCATCAACAACCAAGGTCCAATTTTTTTGCACCTGTATGACAAGTACATGCGATTTCAATTTCGTATCGAATTTTTACCAGCAGGGCCCGTTCATGCGCCCAGCAAGAGTAACTGCGAGAGGTTACGGTGTTCAGGCACCACCAACAAATCAGCCAACAAAACTGATTGAAGTTCCTAATTTGAACTAACAATTGATTGTGGATATTATTGTTATATGGTTACATGAAGATAAATAGATGGGTTAGTCCCGGTTCACACTACCGCGACTTGTCAGGCGACTTGGCCGCCTGACAAGTCGCGGTCCATTCAGTGCTATGGGAACCATTCTAATAGGAGTGACTCAAGTCATTGACTTCCATTATGTGAAGTCCGTGCAAGTCGTGCCGAAGTCGCGCTAGTCGACCCCAGAGTCGGATCGCCATAGTGTGAACCGACACTTAGGGTTGGCTGAATTGCGCTGTGACTCTGTGAAACTTTCTTTTTACATCTTGAATCCAGTAAAGATACCCTTTCAATACCATATTCTGTGTAAGTGCCTATATTTCCTTGCTGTACAACCTGAGACACAACAATACACAAATCAGGGATTGCAAGGTGAATTTTCTGCATTCAAGTCATTTAAAGGGTAATTCCACTTTCATGGGGAATAAAATTGAAAATTAAAAAAAAAAGAATATAGCCTATAAAATTGTGACACAAGTTATATTGTAGTTCAATGTTATTAAATGCAATGCAATGCAATGTGGATACCTGGAGGTGTTCTGTACATAGAATGTGTACAGAACGCCCCCCTGAAAAAAAATTCCTGCTTCTGTAATTGGCTTAATGATTATCCCAGTAGTCTGCACTAAGATACAAATCAGATTTATGGCATCCCCTGTAACAATGTCATTTTTAGTGAGATACTCCCAGTAGGAAACCACATCTAAAGGGATGCAAACCCTGCAGTCTTTCTCATTAGAATCCTGCAGGTGCAGCAGCTAATTGATAATTATGAAACCACTCCCATTAGATTCACTTACCACATGGATAAAGACACACACAGGGATTTCTTCAGAATAAAAAAAGTAGGAATCTGTGACAAAGTTTGTTAAAATCCTAGCAATACATTGAATACCCAGAGGGGAATGTTTTTTTTTCCAACAAAAGTGGATTTACTCTTTAAGATTTACAGTCAAGCAGCCACAAAACCTTAAATACCCAGTGCTAATGCAGAAGCTCTCTTTTACCATGCACCATGTTGCAGCAGATTTGATATACCAAGTCCTCCATAGCACAGCTCATCCCCTGGTCCCTAGGCCGACTGCCTGGACCACCTTCCTCAGCAACAGGAGGAGAGACAACCGTCAACCTCCTCCTGGGACCTGGCTTCCCGCCCAAAGACACCCTGTACGAAACAGATGTAAAATCTTGGAAAGAACCAACATCTTTAGGGAGTGTATTCTGCCAAACCACGACGGGGTCTGAGCTGCCATTTGATCAGATCCTCCTAAAGTTTTCTAAGCAATGGCGGATAATTATAGGAGTATAAGGTACGCAAAGAGGGGGTAAGGTCGGCTTCCCAAATAGGGAAGGGTATGAGTCTGCCATTGAAAAGAAAAGTTTTGCCGTAAGGTTTCCACTGTGCAATGGTCTAACGAAATATTCAATGCCTGAGATTTTGCATGATTGACTGTGTGTCCCGAGATCTGAGAAAAATGGCCAAGTGTGCGATATGAATTAGTAATGGAGATAATCGGAGAAGACAACATCAGCAAAATATCGTCTGCAAAAAGCAGGCATTTGTTGTCCACTCCCCCACAGGGGAGACCCCGAATATCCTTATGATTTCGGATCTTGATCGCTAAGGGTTCAAGTGCCAAAACAAAGTAATGGCAAAAGGGGGCAACCTTGCCAGGTACCCCTATGTATCTGCAGAGGGGTGGACTGGTGACCCCTGACCATGACTGAAGCTGTAGGGCAATCATAAAGCATTTTAAGGGTGGACATGAAGCGAGGGCAAAAACCGTACCTTTCCATCACATATTGAAGGTAGTCCCAAGAGATAGAGTCAAATACTTTATGGACATCCAGGGAGAGCAACATCCCCTTCCTGGACCCACCGGCATCCCAGTCGGAATTGAGTGCCAAAATCACATCAATGGCCCTCTTGGTTTGATCTGAGGCCTGTCTATTAGGGACAAACCCGGCCTGATCCGGGTGTATATAACTGGCCAAAAATGAATTTAATCTGGTTGCAAGGACTTTAGTCAGGACCTTTAGATCCACATTGATTAAAGAAATGGGGCGGTAGTTCGCACATTCCCTATGATCCTTCCCAGGTTTCGGTATAACATGTATAAATGCCCTATTCTCATGTGGCGGGAGGGGCACCCCCATCCGCACATCATTAAAATAAGCGTACATGTGGGGGGCCAGGAGTTCTCCATATTTCCTATAAAAATGTCCAGAAAATCCATCTGGGCCCGGAGCCCTGGATGGATTCAAACTCTTGATAGCCGCTCTGACCTCAGACTCTTCAATATCCTTGTCCATGAGCTCCATATGAGCAGCATGGAGTTTAGGCAGGGGTATATCGTCATAGAATCTATCAGCCTGAGCGGTCCTCAACCTTTCCGGTTTAGCATATAGTGTAGAGTAAAAGTCAAAAAATTCAGCGACCACCGATTGAAGGTTTTGGGAGATCTGCCCGTTTTTAAGATGCAGTTTAGGTAGGGCTGCAGTAAAACTTCGAGGGATCAACTTCCTAGCTAGCATGGTAATCGACTTGTCGTCCAGCACGTAAAATTTATGTTTAGACCACCGAACCAATTTTTCAGCCCTCGTGGTGAGGCTAAGATTCAGGGCCATCCTCGCCGTGTCAGTTTTATGCCTAATATCGATGTGAGGGGATTTACGCTGTTCCTCCCTTAGGGAAGCTAGTTGCTCCTCCTGCTGTTTAATAGTGCTATCATGATTCTTCTTTAACCTAGCAGCTATCTGAAGCAGTTTGCCTCTGATAGTTGCCTTGCGTGCCGCCCAATTACTGGAGGGAGACGTATCTGAGGGCTGATTGTGAGCGAAAAAAGTGCGAATCTCCGTCTCTACTCCTGAAAAAATGGTCGGATCACTCAGTAAAGAGGCATTCAATCTCCAAGGAGAAGAAGATGGTCGAGACCAGAGGTCGGATAGTGTCATGCGCAACGGAGCATGATCTGACCACGGTGCATCCATTATTTTCACTGATGTGATAAAGGGCAACATGGGCGTTTTGTACTAAAATATGATCAATGCGGGAGTACGTATTGTGTACAAGGGAGAAAAAAGTGTAGTCCCAGTAGAGGGATTGTGTTCCCTCCAGGCGTCAACCAGATCATGTTGATGCAGGATGTGCGCCAGGCTGTTGCTTTGTCTCCGGAGCTGCCGAATTACCGGTTTATGTAGGTGAGATTTATCCAAGGTATGGTCCAGAGGGAGATTACCTCCCCCCCCCCCCCCCCCCCCCACTGAGCTTGGGAAACAAAACCATTAACATGTCTCGGAAGTCGGAAGAAGGCCATCTGACCCACACAGAGCATAATAGGAGATAAATGAGATTGTCTGATCATTTATTTTCCCCGCTGCCATAATATACCTACCTTCCTTATCTGTGACTGTAGTGTCAGGAGTAAACGGGACCTTTTTTGAAAAGCAGATCGCCACTCCACATTTATTCCCGGCACCCCCAGACAAATAGCATTGAGTATATTTGGCACTGAGGAACTGTGGGGCCGATGCTCCAGAAAAATGGGTCTCTTGTAACAAAAGAATGTCTGCACCCATTCTATGATAGCATTGAAAGGCCTTAGTTCTTTTTCGTGGGAGCATTTAAACCTTGCACATCGTGGGAAACAACAGTGTAAGTCAAGGGACCACCCCTCACATTTTTGTAAATATTTTATTATATCTTTTCATGTGAAAACACTGAAGAAATTACACTTTGCTACAATGTAGTGAGTGTATAGCTTGTATAACAGTGTAAATTTGCTGTCCCCTCAAAACAACTTAACACACAGCCATTAATGTCTAAACTGCTGGCAACAAAAGTTTACAAGTTTACACCCCTAAGTGAAAATGTCCAAATTGGGCCCAATTATCAATTTTCCCTTCCCGATGTCAGGTGACTCGTTAGTGTTACAAGATCTGAGGTGGCAAAGAGGAGCAGGTGTGTTAAATTTGGTGTTATCACTCTCACACTCTCATACTGGTCACTGGAAGTTCAATATGGCACCTCACGGCAAAAAATTCACTGAGGATCTGAAAAAAAGAATTGTTGCTCTACATAAAGATGACCTAGGCTATAAAAAGATTGCCAAGACCCTGAAACTGAGCTGAAGCACAGGCACCAGGACCATACAGTGGTTTAACAGGACAGGTTGCACTCAGAACAGGCCTCGCCATGGTCGATCAAAGGAGTTGAGTGCACGTGCTCAGCGTCATATCCAGAGGTTGTCTTTGCGAAATAGACGTATGAGTGCTGTCAGCATTGCTGCAGAGGTTGAAGGGGTGGGTGGTCAGTCTGTCAGTGCTCAGACCATACGCCGCACACTGCATCAAATCGGTATGGCTGTCATCCCAGAAGGAAGCCTCTTCTAAAGATGATGCACAAGAGCCTGAAAATGGTTTGCTGAAGTCAAGTAGACTAAGGATATGGATTACTGGAATCATGTCCTGTGGTCTGATGAGACCAAGATAAACTTATTTGGTTCAGATGATGTCAGGCATGTGTGACAGCAACCAGGTGAGGAGTACAAAGACAAGTGTTCTTGTCTACAGTCAAGCATGCTGCCAGCACTGGGGAGCTACAGTTCATTGAGGGAACCATGAATGCCAACATATACTGTGACATACTGAAGCAGAGCATGACCCCTTCGGAGACTGGGCCGCAGGGCAGTATTCCTACATGATAACGACCCTAAACACACCTCCAAGACGACTACTGCCTTGCTAAAGAAGCTGAGGGTAAAGGTGATGGACTGCCCAAACATGTCTCCAGACCTAAACCCTATTGAGCATCTGCAGAGCATCCTCAAACTGAAGGTGTAGGAGCGCAAGGTCTCTAACATCCACCAGCTCTGTGATGTCAGTGGTTTAGACATTAATGGCTGTGTTATTTTGAGGGGACAGCAAATTTACACTGTTATACAAGCTGTACACTCACTACTCTACATTGTAGCAAAGTGTCATTTCTTCAGTGTTGTCACATGAACAATTATAATAAAATATTTACAAAAATGTGAGGGGTTTACTCACTTTCGTGGGATACTGTATATACATTCATTAGCTATTGCAGGATATATCAGATAGTGCAGTATATATACATATATCAGCTATTGCAGGATATATCAGATAGTGCAGGATACATCAGCTTGTGCAGTATATATATTTCAGCTATTGCAAGATATATCAGATAGTTCAGTATATATACATATATAAGCTATTGCAGGATATATCAGATAGTGCAGTTTATATATTTATCCACTATTGCAGGATATATATCAGCCATTGCAGTGTATATATCAGCCATTGCAGTGTAGTGTAGGGCTGATTCTTATGTTACACAGTGTACTGCAGTCAGTTTAGTGCTGTGCTGTGATTGTAGTGGGGCTACTGAAGTGTATTGTATACACGTCTGTGTCACCCCACTGATCCCCTTTTTTATTTCATTGATCTACAGTAATATATATATATATATATATATATATATATATATATATATATATTTATTTATTTTTTTGAGCATCAGGTTCTGTTGCTGCAATATTAGTATTCCCCCTTCTTTGTCGCAGGTGCTACTGCGTCCCTCTGTGTCAGCAGTGATTTTATTTATTTTTTTGTTGCTCAGCAGCACTAATAATATAAAGGGCATAATAGCTGCCCCCCCCCCCACCCCCGTGCATCTCAGGCGCTATTCCTTCTGCTCCAGAAGTGGGTGTTTTTGTTGGTGGCGCACCAGCACTAATATTATTAAGGGCATAATTGCTGTACCCCCCTGTGCATCTCAGATGTTATTCCTTCTGCTCCAGAAGTCAGTGTTTTTTTTTTTTTGTGGCACACCAGCACTAGTAATATTAGGGGCATCATTTCGGTACTCCCTTTTGCATCTCAGACGCTATTCCTTCTGCTCCTGAAGTGGGTGTTTTTGTTGGTGGTGCAGCAGCACAAATAATATTAAGGGCATAATTGCTGTACCCCCTTGTGCATTTCAGGGACTATTCCTTCTGCCTCAGCAGGGGTTTTCTTTTTTTTTTGTTACTTTGTTAATTTTTTCTTCATTAATAAAAATATAATAAAACGGTTTATAGTGCACCAAGCACACAATTATTGCACCCAAGCATCATATTTCCATTCCACATTCTGTAATAAACAGTTATTACAAAAAAAAAAAAATCCACATGTTCGAAAGACCAACAAGGAGAGGCAGACGCTCACAGGCCACTAAAAGAGGGCAAGCAGCCTCTGTGTCCACAATGAAAAGTGGTGGTCACGGACATTCTCTGCAGGCGGGACACGCTTGTTCTTTTTTTCCAGTGCTGGCTGTGTTATTGAGCCACAACATGCAGAAGAGTTGGTGGAGTGGATAACTAAGCTGTCCTCATCCTCCTTGTTCTGTCACACAGGCTCATACTAGATTGGGTGCAAGTATCTGTGGCACTCATTGCTATACCATCATTCCTCTCAGTGCAGGTTTTTTAGAAGACATGAGGTATAGTAGGGGTAGAGATCCCAGATAAGGAGCAAGGTGAAGTATGCTTTTTTTATGATGTTGGTCCTTCAGGTGCTGTTGCCAATGGACTGCATGGCAGGTCGTCATATATCTTGTCAAGCATGTGGTGCCCAACCGGCTGGTGTTCTGGCCACGCTTGATCCGCTTCAGACAGAGATTGCAAACAGCAATGCTGCGGTCTACTGCCCATGTGTTGAAAAAAAGCTCACAAAAATTTACTTTTAGAAAATGGAAAAAGGAAGGTACTTGGGGCTGCCACAATGAAGTGATGTAAATAAATAAATATAGATCAGTGAATGTGAACCACATATACTAATAACTCTATAAAGAGTGGTATATGTAAATGATAAGGTGCTGGAAGCAATATAAATAAATACAAGAGGTGTGATATATAAAAATGCACAAATGAAAAATCATATACAAAATAGATGAATTAATAAATAAAGTGCAACAAATATCCAATAAATTAATAATATGGTAAAGTGCAACTATGATAAGTGCAATTGCGATATAAAGTGATTTGGTGCACTAAATTAAAGTGACAGTGCTTCTTTAAAAAAGGAGGAGGGGGTAGAAGTGTCCCCAGAAATGGCAAATAAAGAGAATGTGCCAGTACAGTAAATAAATCACATAAAAGTGATGAGTGGTATACAGTGCACAGATTTAAATAAGGTGCGTCCAAAAGGAAATAATGGGCAAATGAAGGAAAAACTAAATATAATAATCACGAACAAATGAATAAAGTGAAGTAAATTGCAATTTCAATATGATAAGCAGGTGAAGTCCAATGACACTCTTAAAATGGTAAGTGTCCCATTCAAGGAAAAAGTGACTAAGTAGGTGAGTCTGTGTAGAATTAAGAGTTCATAATCTGAAGAAAATTACAACCATCCGATCACAAGCCGTCGTGGGTTAAAGTGGAACTCTGTATAAGGTGACGCGCGCAGGTGAATCCTTGTGTCCCCCCAATGAATTGCGCACTCACCAGATAATGGTACCACTACAGGGGTGACAAGAGTGGTATATCTCAAGGGTAAGTATCCTCAATAGCCTCAATAGAGAGTGTGCACCGTCTCCATGATTCCATTAACCCTCATGGCATGTAGCGGTCATAAATACAATTGGAGGTCCCGATCATAAATGGGGAGGAAAAGCTTGAATAGTGAAGTCATTCTGGAGCCTGAAGACGTCAAATGAAGAAACGCGCAGAGCGTCCTTCCGTCACTTCCGCTTACTGTACCTGTGTACCGCATTTCCAGCACTTGGAACGCATTGCGTTCCGGAAGTAACCCGGGAACGGTACCAAGCTACTTGTATCTGATCTGCCTTTTTTTCACCGCTAAATTGTGAGTAATGTTTCACTTTTAATAAAGAATTCATTATACAGTACTTCACTATTTGAGCCTTTCCTCCCCATTTATGATCGGGACCTCCAACTGTATTTATGACCGCTACATGCCATGAGGGTTAATGGAATCATGGAGACGGTGCTCACTCCCTATTGAGGATACTTACCCTTGAGATATACCAAGCTTGTCACCCCTGTAGGGGTACCATTATCTAGTGAGTGCGCAATTCATTGGGGGGACACAAGGATTCACCTGCACGCGTCACCTTATACAGAGTTCCACTTTAACCCACGACGGCTTGTGATCGGATGGTTGTCATTTTATTCAGATTATGAACTCTTAATTCTACACTGACTCACCTACTTAGTCACTTTTTCCTTGTATGGGACACTTACCATTTTAAGAGTGTCATTGGACTTCACCTGCTTATCTTGTTGAAATTGCAATTTAGTTTTTCCTTCCTTTGCCCTTTATTTCCTTTTGGACACACCTTATTTAACCACTTCCCGCCCGCCCTATTACAAATTGACGGCGGGAATGTGGTTGTGTTATCCTGACAGGACGTCATATGACGGCGGCAGGATAACACAGCTCTGGGCGCCCCCCGGGGGCGCGCAGAGCGGCGATCGGTGATGTGAGGTGTCAGTCTGACACCCTGCATCTCCGATCTCGGTAAAGAGCCTCTGACGGAGGCTCTTTACCATGTGATCAGCCGTGTCCAATCACGGCTGGTCACATAGTAAATAGGAACAGCCGTTGATCGGCTTTCCTTAGTTCGTGCCTGACAGGCACGAGCAAAGGAGCGCCGATCGGCGGCTCCCCTGACAGGGGGGGGGTCGGCACTGGTAATCAGATCATTGATTACCAGTGCAGACCCTCGGGGGGGATACCACTAGATCCACCAGGGATGCCCACTATGACCCCAGGGATGCCCACTATGACCCCAGGGATGCCCACTATGACCCCAGGGATGCCCACAATGGCCACCAGGGATGGCAATCAGGGCTCAGGGAGCCCCCCCATTGCCCTCCCCATCAGTGATGCCCACCAGTGTCCTCCCTATCAGTGCTGCCCACAAGTGCCCATCATTGCTATCCTTTAGTGTCGCCCACCAGTGCCCATTATTGCCCACCAGTGCCGCCTATCAGTGCCCATCAGTGCCCATCAGTGCCGCCCGTCAGTGCCACCCATCAGTGCCCACCAGTGCCGCCTATCAGTGCCCATTAGTGCCCGTCAGTGCCACCTATCAGTGCCCATCAGTGCCACCTATCAGTGTCCATCAATGCCGCCTATCAGTGCCCAGCAGTGCCACCTATCAGTGCCCACCAATGCTGCATATCTGTGCTACCTATCAGTGCCGCATATCAGTGCCTATCAGTGCCGCATATCAGTGCCGCCTATCAGTGCCACCCCATCAGTGCCACCCCATCAGTGCCACCCCATCAGTGCCTGTCAGTGCAGTCTCATCAGTGCAGGAAAAAACTTATTTATTTACAAAATTGTATAACATAAACAAAAAAACTTTTTTTTTTTTCAAACTTTTCGGTCTTTTTTTATTTGTTTAGCAAAAAGTAAAAATCGCACAGGTGATCAAATACCACCAAAAGAAAGCTCTATTTGTGGGGGGAAAATGACATAAATTTGGTGTAGGTACAGTGTTGCATGACCGCGCAATTGTCATTCAAATTGCAACAGCGCTAAAAGGGGAAAATTGGCCTGGGCAGGAAGGGAGGGAAGTGCCCTGTATTAAAGTGGTTAAATCTGTGCACTGTATACCACTCATCACTTTTATGTGATTTATTTACTGTACAGGCACATTCTCTTTATTTGCCATTTCTGGGGACACTTCTAACCCCTCCTCCTTTTTTAAAGGAGCCCTGTCACTTTAATTTAGTGCACCAAGTCACTTTATATCGCAATTGCACTAATCACAGTTGCACTTTACCGTATTAATCTATTGGATATTTGTTGCACTTTATTTATTCATTTATCTATTTTGTATATGATTTTTCATTTGTGCATTTTTATATCACACCTCTTGTATTTATGTATATTGCTTCCAGCACCTTATCGTTTACATATATCACTCTTTATAGAGTTATTAGTATATGTGGTTCACATTCACTGATCTACATTTATTTATTTACATCACTTCATTGTGGCAGCGTCAAGTACCTTCCTTTTTCCACTTTCTACAATTAGTATACTGCTCCATTAAGAGGCATATACTTATTTTGAAGGTAGGCTGCAGCCACCCACTCCCCATTTTTTCTATTAGCGCAGATTTTTTATATTTACAAATTAACTTTTGGAAGTCAGTGGGGAGTTAGCAGTGCCCTGCGCCTGTGGAGCTCTCTGGTGTGATGCAATAGGGTGGCTGCCCATAAGAAAGCCCCTGGAGCACATACTGCCTTATTGCAGTTGTGCCACCTCTTCCTCCTCCTCTTCCCTTACCTCCTCTTTTGTCTCAGGCACCCAAGTATAGTCATTGACCTCATCATCCCCTCCCTCCTCATCACTAGAGCAAACTTGGCAGTATGCTGCAGCTGTGGCAGCATGACTGCTAGTTTTTTGTCCGTCATTGTCACCCCCTCTCTCTAGGCGCACGTTATTTCCTTCCCCATCCTGGGAACCAACATGGGACATTGGCAATGCTGCAGCGGCTGCACATGCAGCAGAGGGCCATCAATGATAACCTGTGTGAGTTTTGCACAAGGACAGGCTCAGGGGAGCTTGGCTTCTTTTTGCCGCGCCAGTGGCTGCTGATAAAGGATGCATGCCCTGTCCTGTCCCCATTTGAGGAGGCCACAAGGATGGTGAGCCACAACAATGCATGCATCAGTGACATTGTCCCTCTAGTCTTCCTGCTGGAGCACATGCTTTGTGGAATCATGGACTTGGCATTTGAGGTAGAACAGCGGGAGGAAGAGGAGGACTTCCTTTCTGCACACGGCCCCCTTTATGCAGATAACAGGGGCCACAAAAAACACAGGAGGAAAAGGAGGATGAGGATTGTGGGAGCATGGATGTAGAGGATAACATACAGCAGTCTTCAAGGGATGGTTTTCATTCCCCAGAAATCCCAGGAGTTATACGTGGCTGGGGAGAAGTTGCTCCTGGCAATGTCATCCTTAGTGACCCAGAGGACTTGGAATCTGATTCTGCAAAGCCTGCGAAAGGACCAGAGGATTCGTGGTACAAGGAGAGGGATTATTACTGGTTGGCAACTCTTCTTGATCCATGTTACAAGGGTAAAGTTGCAGAGCTCATCTGCCTTCACAGAGGGAGCAGAGGGTGAAACATCTTAAAGGATGCCTTGAAGAAAAATTTGTGTAACACCTTTCCAGACACTGGGAGGTTAACATTCTCTGGATGTGTTTCTGAGGCATAATTCAGCCAAAGGAGGAGTGGTGGAGAAGGCGGCCGTCTGATCAATGTCTTTAAACAATTCTTTAGTCCTCAGCGCCCAGGGCTGTTAAGTTTAAGCAACCATTGGCAGTGTCTCCATCATATGGTGCAGGATTATCTAGGGGCAAGAGCAGACAGTGAGACCTTTTCAAATGAGCATCCACCGAGTTACTGGGTCTTGAGGATGGACCACTGGACAGAACTTGCTCAACATGCAATCAAGCTACTGGCCTGTCCTGCTTCCAGAACGGGCATTCAGTGCTGCTGGAGGTTTTGTGACGGATAAAAGAGTGCATCTGTCCTACGACTCTGTTAACCAGCTGACATTTATCAAAATGAATCAGTCCTGGATTAACAGCAGCTATCAAGCCCCTGATGCTGATGTAACTGATTGAATTTCTTAGGGGTCTGGCATCTCTTGAAGACTTATGCTGCCTATCCTTGTCCTGAATCTTGATTATGCTAGTTTCCAACAATGTTTTTGGTTTATGGCACCACCAACACCCAAGGCCCAATTTTTCTGCATCTGTATGACAGGTGCATGTGATTTCAAATTTGTATCGAATTTTTAACAGCAGGGCCCGTTCCCGCAAGAGTAACTGCGAGGGGTTGCAGTATTCAGGCACCATCAACAACCAAGGCCCAATTTTTCTGCATCTGTATGACAAGTACATGCCATTTTAACTTTGTATCAAATTTTTAACAGCAGGGCCTGTTCCTGCGCCCAACAAGAGTAACTGCAAGGGGTTGCGGTGTTCAGGCACCACCAACAATCAAGGTCCAATTTTTCTGCACCTGTATGACAAGTACATGCGATTTCAATTCTGTATCAAATTTTTTTTACAGCGTGTTTTTTTTTTTTTTTTTTTATAATTTTGGCATACCAGATCCAAATTCATACCAGACCCGACAGGAACTGTGAGGGAGCCGACAATACATTAGAGCTGCAAGCATTTTTTTCCCTTTAGAAATTTCAGGATTGCTGCAGCAGGCTACATACATCATACAAACGCGCCACTTTACAGGCACATTAAGGGGACCCCGCTCCAGCACGATATTGAAAGGAATTTTTCTTTTTTATTGTTTCACTTTAAGCATCATTAAAATCAAGGAAGCTGCTATGTCTGTGCTCCCTGGCCAAACAAAGACATCATGCTCATCACAGTAGCATGCATCAGCCAACAAAACTGATTGAAGTTCCTAATTTGAACTAACAATTGATTGTGGATATTATTGTTATATGCTTACATGAAGATAAATAGATGGGTTAGGGTTGGCTGAATTGCACTGTGCCTCTGTGAAACTTTCTTTTTACATCTTGAATCCAGTAAAGATACCCTTTCAATACCATATTCTGTGTAAGTGCCTATATTTCCTTGCCGTACAACCTGAGACACAACAATACACAAATCAGGGATTGCAAGGTGAATTTTCTGCATTCAAGTCATTTAAAGGGTGATTCCACTTTCAGGGGGAATAAAATTGAAAATTAAAAAAAAAAGAATATAGCCTATAAAATTCCGACACAAGTTATATTGTAGTTCAATGTTATTAAATGCAATGCAATATGCAATGCAATGTGGCTACCTGGAGGTGTTCTGTACATAGAATGTGTACAGAACGCCCCCCTGAAAAAAAATTCCTGCTTCTGTAATTGGCTTAATGATTTTCCCAGAAGTCTGCACTAAGATACAAATCAGATTTATGGCATCCCCTGTAACAATGTCATTTTTAGTGAGATACTCCTAGTAGGAAACCACATCTAAAGGGATGCAAACCCTGCAGTCTTTCTCATTAGAATCCTGCAAGTGCAGTAGCTAATTGATAATTATGAAACCACTCCCATTAGATTCCCTTACCACATGGATAAAGACACACACAGGGATTTCTTCAGAATAAAAAAAGTAGGAATCTGCAACAAAGTTTGTTAAAATCCTAGCAATACATTGAATACCCAGAGGTGAATGTTTTTTTTTTTCCCAACAAAAGTGGATTTACTCTTTAAGATTTACAGTCAAGCAGCCACAAAACCTTAAATACCCAGTGCTAATACAGAAGCTCTTTTACCATGCACCATGTTGCAGCAGAATTGATATACCAAGTTGTGCTAGTCTGACACCCATATACATTATCCTTATCCTGTCCATATGCATAATGATAATCAATCCATCAGTTATACACATGTAGCAGCACTCCCATGGAAGCTGCTGAGTGTGGGTTCCCCTGGGTTACCATTCGCAACAGTAGGACATTTAAGCATGTTTCCAAGTGTGATTACCTCAGACAAGAACCAGTCCAGTTTCCTTGGTTTTTAGGGTTTATTGAGAACTTGGATAGGAGAAGGGATGAGTGGGATACTCCAACAACTGAACTATGCACAAAATAGGCAGGGACTACACAGAATTGCTGATTGACGCTGGTTAACGCTGACTGACGCTGATTAACGCTGACGGATGCTGGTCACGGCTATGCCGCTTACTTTAGCTTCCCCTTTGACTTTGAAAAGTCCTTTAAGCTCCCTAAGGTTCTCTTTCCTGAAGTAGCTGAATTATAGTGCAGACTATACTGCTGAGACACTTCAGGGCCCTTCCTGGTGCCCTCTTTATTCCCTATTCTTCAGGGCTTCACAACTTGGCACCCCCTTTACTGCAACATCCCGGGTTAGCTGGCTCTCTGATCCCCCTTGGCCTCTCTGGAGTGGTCCTCGCTCTTAGGCAGACCCCTGGGCAGATCTTGAGTACTCACAACACTGGTTTTCCAGAAGAACCCTGCCCCACAGCTCCACTTGGTCAGCGCACACTGGATCCTCCACAGCACAGCTCATCCCCTGGTCCCTAGGCCGACTGCCTGGACCACCTTCCTCAGCAACAGGAGGAGAGACACCTGTCACCCTCCTCCTGGGACCTGGCTTCCCGCCCAAAGACACCCTGTCACATGCTCCCCTCCTATTTATGTGCAATCCCAGGATGCATTGCAGGAATGCCCTCCCACTGGAACTGACATAAAACAGAGTGTGCCACCGGCTAGGTTTCCTTCACTGTGCAATAAGGTCCCTCAGACCCAGTGAATCACACTTAGAAACATGTGACAGGCTAAACTAGTAGATCAGACCCTCCTGATAAGCTGAATAGGGTCACAGATATGTTTTACCTAGCACCTGCCTGGGAGGGTGCTACACACAGATCAGCCAAGTTTTTTTGACCCATCTAAGATTGAGTAGGCCCCCCTTTTGCCACAAAAACATCCCTGACCCATCGAGTCATGGATGCCACTAGACCTCTGAAGGTACAGTATGCTATGGTATCTGACACAAAGCCATCAGGAGCAGATCTTTTAAGTCCTGAAGGTTGCGAGGTGGAGCCTCCATGGATCTGACTTGTTTTTCCAGCACATCCCACAAATGCTCAATTGTATTGAGATCTGGAGAATTTGGAGGCCAAGACAACACCTTGAACTCATTGTGTTTCTCAAACCATTCTTGAACCGTTTTTGTAGTGTGGCAGTTATCCTGCTGAAAGAGGCCACTGCTATCAGGGAATACTGTTTCCATGGAGGGATGTAACTGGTCATCAGCAATGTTTAGGCATGTGGTACATGTCAAAGTAACATCCACAAGACTAAGCAAGACTAAGCTTTCACAGCAGAAAATTGCAGAACGTAGCACACTGCCTTCGCCAGTTTGCCTTCTTCCCATACTTCATCCTGGTGCCATTTCTTCCCGAGGTATGCGACACACACACATCCAGCCATCCTCATAATGTAAAAGAGAACATGATTCATCAGACCAGGTCACCTTCTTCCACTTCTCCTTGGTCCAGTTCTGTTTCTCACCTTCCCACTGTAGGTGCTTTTGACTGTGGACACGCCTTTAACATGGGCACCCTGACTGGTCTGTGGTTACACACCCTATACACAACAAATTGTGATACCCATTTTTTCTGCTTTTAGAAACTGCATAGACAACATGTTCACTTGCTACCTAATATATCCCACTGATTCCAGATACCATTGTAATGAGATAATCAATGTTATTTACTGTACTTATCCTGTTAATGGTCATAAAGTTATGGCTAATCGGTGTATATTCCTTTCAAAAATGTTTGTTCAGCACAACAAACAAGAAGATTCACATGGTCAGATTGGATTTGTTTTTCCTTCAGTAGGAACTTTTCCTTTTCTATGGTAACAGTTATTTATTGATCAAATCAACTATTTGGTGCAATCCGTGTAATGATATAGAACAACCAACCAGCGCATTTGCAAAACAAAAAGGAGCTTATAAAACCTCTTAGGGACAGTCAGAAAATGTTCTTCTCTTTAATCAAGTATTATTCCTTTAGAATATAAAAGTAAGAGCCGTGCTAATATGAGACATAAAATATCAAAGCAAGTGATTAAATGAGGCAATCTAATAACTGCCAATAAATCAAATGATACACATCTAAATGATATATTAATCCAAAAGGTTGTGCTTAAATGAGGCAATCAAAATACTGCTGGTAAATCAATTGATATACATCTAAATGATATATTAAAAAAGTATAGTCCAAAATGTTGTGCAAAGTGTAGAAACAGGAATTCCTTCACCGTGATGAATAGCTCTTCAATCTGTGAGAACTTGAGGGCCACGCTATGCGCTTACCACAAATCAGATGTAAACAAGCCCAACAGTATATAAAGATAGCAAAGACAGAGATTCATCCACCGCAGTGCTATAACTTCCAATCCGTGATGAAAATGAAGGTCACACTATGCGCTTACCACAACTTAGATGAATAAGAGCCCAACTCAATGTATGGATGGTAAGCTTCTGACCGATCCAATGGAAATGGGATAATCCCTCCAGCTGGTGCAGCCTAGCAGGAGCGCCAATCAGGTGCAGTGCTGAGGCACGAACCCTCCGGATCAACCGTTTTTCTTTTTTATGTGTTCTCAGTGGCACAATTGGCTAGGAGAGATGGGGATGGAGACTCCTTGTGATGATGGAGGGGTGTGACCCACCTGTATCCGGACTGTGCCTGTATTCTCGTCAAGCTGCTGTTTCCACACCCCTCCATCATCACAAGGAGCGCGAGCTCTAGCACGTAGGTCTACGTCGCTGGACGATAACGAACCACTTTGCCGCAGTACAGTCAATGTGACTGGTTGGCAAGTGATTAACTGACAGTTGAACAGCCTTGTGAACTGAAAAGAGCGCTGCTAGTAATAGCAGAAGCCTAGCCCTGACAGCTATTTAGTGTGCATAAAGTAGAAGGGACAGAGTGGGCTGTCATTTACCACTGTATATACGCCCACATGTGTGACTCTATAGACACATGGGCTGTTCAGATGTGATAGGGAGGTAATGCTCAGCATAGAAACTCACTGAAAACTGAGCATGTGCACAGCTGCCAACACTGCTCTGCAAAATCACTAGCTGCATTAGGGACTTGGACAGAAGGGGGAGATAGAGAGCAACAGGATCAACCAGGTTTTTTGCAGAATACAGAAAACGAATCTCATAGTGACTATGAACAGTTCATAGTGAGTATGAACAGCATGTAATACACCATTTATTGATAGTTTTTTTATGATGTGGGTTTAGTGACACTTTAAGCTCTACTCTTTGTACTCTGTTAACACATCTCCAATACCGTTTAGCTTTTCACCATCAACTCTAGCAGATTTCACCCTAAAAGAAAGCTAGCGGACTAGCTGAAATTCCTAACTTTCTTATAAACACAATGCTATCAATTAAATAAAGCTGTTAAGGAAAGAAATGGGGTTAGGCAGGAGGTAAAAATCCAATGGGGCCACATCTTTATTTTGTGATCCTGACATTGGAAGGGTGTACCCATCAGTGAAACCCATTGTGGATTCTTGCATATGCCAAAATTCCATTTTCCATTAAGAATATTAATTAAAATATAGGATACCTACATTCACACTTTTATTCAGCTTAAATATAATTTTATTAAGTGTGTGACTGTAATGTGTTTTTGCCATAACAGAAACTTTTATTTCCACTCATTAAAGCGGAGTTCCACCCTAAAAATAAACTTTGCAGCATCAGTTAGCTTAAAAAAAACCTGAAAAACAATTGGATAATTAATATATTTTTTTTGTTTCACTTACCTTGTTTTTAATGAAAATAAACTTACCTTCCTTCCTCTTGCTCCTTGTGCGGCCGCGGCCCCCGACGTCACTTCCTCCTTTGCATTGCGTCCTGGGGGATGAGCGTTATCAATCCCAGGAGGCAATATGAACGGCCGGCTGCTACTCTGGTTGCCGATCGCAATCTACAGCGCATGCGCGAGATTGCGATCGGCATTCTTGGTAGCCCAGAAACAGGAAGAGGGACACAGCGGGGGACACCGCGGCTTCAGATACCCACACCGGAGATGGCCGCGCTCTGCAATCAATTTTAAAGGTAAGAATTTATCTTTATTTTCAAACTGTAATGTACTGTATTGTGGGGTTAGTGTTAGGATAATTGGGGATAGCGTAGGATTAGGGGGGTATTTTTAGCTCAAAAATGTGTATGTGGCCGGAACTCCACTTTAAGCTGCTTGGGCAAAAGTTGCTTATTTTCTTGAACTCTTCTTTATGGAGAGTGTTTGTTTTTTTTTGTATTTTGCTTTTCTTTTTTTCGGGGGGGGGGGGGGGTTGTATTTGGGGTAGCTTAGTTAATTTATTTAGGATTTCTTTTTGCATGTGTATATATTTTTTTTCTTTATTTAGAAGTATCGGCACATTATATCTTTTCAGCACAGACATAGCACAGACATAGCAGTGTGAAATGTAACAGATATTGTACACAAAAACAGGAAGGCAGATATACTGTATATATACAAAAGCACTAAATTCCAGTGTAGATAATATATAATATGTATACGCAGCAGGGCGTCTTGTACACACCACTAGGCTATACCCATTTCTCATTCAGTTTTTTATTTTTTTTTCCACTCGATATAAGGGGAAAAAGCAACAATAAACCCCAGAAGAAAAGAGAAAAACTTTGGGAGGGGGATAAGTAACAACAAAAGTGGAGAGGGAGGGAAAGAAGACATTTGGGGGAAGAGAGAAAAAAAGGGGGAGGGGAAAGGGCAGCAGAAAAATAAGAGGGGGTGAGGGGGTGGGTAGGAGAAGTAACCCACCCATCACCCTGGCACCCTGGGAAACCTTGCGTCTCTAAAGCTGGATACACACTATACAACTTTTGTTGTTTGATTTCCTTTAGATTTACCTTTACCTATGTAGTGCAAGGCCTGTCTGATTCCATACAAATTGAAAGTGTTTAGGTTTAACCTCATATTATTTGATTTTAGTAAATTTAAAGGAAAACAAATCTAAAGAAAATTGTATAGTGTGTATCCAGTTTAAGGGTTAAGCAGATTGTTGGGAAATCCCACTCCAACATATGGTTGGGAAGCTATTATAGTTTTATAGTTTGACCAGTGGCGGCCGGTCTATAGGGGGCGCAGGGCCCCCCCCCCCCCCCCATCTGTGCAAAGAAAAAATAAATAAATAAATAAAAAAAATTAGCATTTGAAGCCCACTAGGGGCGCCGGACCTACTTGTGGCTGTGGGGGGGGGGGGGTTGCACCCCACATGCGCCAGGCAGAGGCGCCAATTGGCGGCCTTCTGGGGGTCATCGAGGCGCAGAGCAATGCGCCCCGACACTCCCCACCGTGGTGCTGTCCTGGCTGTGATTGGTCCAGACTCCAGCCTGGACCAATCATACAGGAGGACATCCCGGGTGGCGTCGCATGGGGGCGGTGCGTGCGTCAGTGACTCACCGTCCCGGCGTCACCTTCCCGCCTGCCGTCAGAGAGGAGGAGCAGCGGCGCGTGTGATCGAGGAAGAAGACGCCTCATCCCCAGAGTCCCGAGTCTCCCGAGTCCCGCCGTCAGCAGCAGAGAGCAGCAGAGTCGGTCTGCTCCGGTCGTCAGGAGAGAGCCAGCCCAAGAGCAGGAGGTAAGCAGGGCCGTCTTTTCCATTGGGCATGCCCAGCGGTTGCCCGGGGCCCCACACACAGGGCTGGCAATTACTGTCCCCCAACAGGCCACTGAGGCCAGATTACTTAGTTTACCTGGTGGTCTAGGGCCCCCCCTGTTGTCCGCCGGGCCCCCCCCCCCCGTTGTTGGCCGGTGGCTCTGAGTCTCCACTGCACACTGTTGCTAGGAAGGCCAGCCTGGCCAGCCAATTGGCATCTAGCAACCAGTGACATTGGAGAGCAGACCCATCATGCACAGCGGAGGAGGATCCTCCTCGTCGGCTCGTCCTCCTCTCCTCTCCGTGCCTAGAAGACTGGCTCCACCCACCTCCTCCCTTCATGTGCAGCATGACTCGAGCAGCCGTTGTGAAAGGTAAGGCAGCCAGGCTGCTTCCTTTTCTTTTTTTTTTCACTCTCTCTCCATCGACACAAGAGAGTACAACTACCTGGAGGTCGGATATACCTTACTATATACATATTACAGGGAACACACTATATACTACAAGAGAGTACAACACCTGGAGGATATACCTTACTATATACATATTACAGGGACCAATATATACTACAAGAGAGTACAACTACCTGGAGGATATACCTTACTTTATACATATTACAGGGAACACTATATACTACAAGAGAGTACAACTACCTGGAGTATATACCTTACTATATACATACTACAGGGACCAATATGTACTATAGGGAAGGAAAAGGATGGCACAGTCATTTAATCAATAATCCATAGTGTTTTCGTACTGTAATTTCTTGTTTTTTAATTCCTTGTGTTTCACGCTCATGTTATGTTGTCCAAACGTTGTGTTAATGTTTAAACACTGATTTTGTTTGAGGTACCAATAAAAATAAATATCGCCTTATCGATAATTTGCATTTTTATTCTCGTGGGTCATTGTGTAGGCAGGGGGCCCCAGTGCACTGCATTGCCCAGGGGCCTATAAGGCTCTTAAGATGGCACTGGAGGTAAGTGATTCAATGCAGCCGCTGCCTCAGACTCAGTGCCTCCCTCCTCTCTCTCCTGTCACTGTGCGGGACTGCGGACTTGAGTCCGGCGGTGGTGGGGGGGCACACCGTGGTCACTCTACATTGAAGGGGGCACGCTGTGGTCACTCTACATTGAAGGGGGCACACTGTGGTCACTCTACATTTATGGGGGCATGCTGTGGTCACTCTACATTGAAGGGGGCACGCTGTGGTCACTCTACATTGAAGGGGGCACGCTGTGGTCACTCTACATTGAAGGGGGCACGCTGTGGTCACTCTACATTGATGGGGACACGCTGTGGTCATTTTACATTGATGGGGGCACGCTGTGGTCACTCTACATTGAAGGGGGCACGCTGTGGTCACTCTACATTGAAGGGGGCACGCTGTGGTCACGCTACATTGAAGGGGGCACGCTGTGGTCACTCTACATTGAAGGGGGCACCCTGTGGTCACTCTACATTGAAGGGGCACGCTGTGGTCACTCTACATTGAAGGGGGCAAGCTGTGGTCACTCTACATTGAAGGGGGCATGCTGCGGTCAGTCTACATTGAAGGGGGCATGCTGGTCACTCTACATTGAAGGGGGCACGCTGTGGTCACTCTACATTGAAGGGGGCACGCTGTGGTCACTCTACATTGAAGGGGGCACGCTTTGGTCACTCTACATTGAAGGGGGCACGCTGTGGTCACTCTACATTGAAGGGGGCATGCTGTGGTCACTTTACATTGAAGGGGGCACGCTGTGGTCACTCTACATTGAAGGGGGCACGCTTTGGTCACTCTACATTGAAGGGGGCACGCTGTGGTCACTCTACATTGAAGGGGGCATGCTGTGGTCACTTTACATTGAAGGGGGCACGCTGTGGTCATTCTACATTGAAGGGGGCACGCTGTGGTCACTCTACATTGAAGGGGGCACGCTGTGGTCACTCTACATTGAAGGGAGCACACTGTGGTCACTCTACATTGATGGGGGCACGCTGTGGTCACTCTACATTGAAGGGAGCACACTGTGGTCACTCTACATTGATGGGGGCATGCTGTGGTCACTCTACATTGAAGGGGGCACACCGTGGTCGCTCTATATTGATGGGGGCACTGCTCACTGGTCACTCTGCATTGATGGGGGCACACTGTACCTTGATTACTGAAGGCCCCTTTCACACTTGTGTGACCTCAAAGTCACGCTATTTTTTACCGCGTTTTTTGCCGCGAAGCAATGCCTATTACATTTTTCTGTTTGAGCACCAGCCGCCACTGAGTTTGACCTGTATAAAAGTAGTAGGGGCCTAAATTTTCCCGTACTTTTCTTCTGGCTCCCTTAGCATAGTGTTTACTATTTCCATCTCTCATTAATTTGAGCAAGCCAGTACTTTTTATTGTGAGTCACTGTACTTTTCCATAGAGCTGGAAATGTGTTTAATTTATGTGTTTAACCACTTGCCGACCGCCGCACGACTATCTACGGCGGCGGTCAGCCCCTCACAGGCAAAGTGACGTAGGTCTACGTCGCTCGCCTGTGAGGGTTTAGGGAGCGAGCGCGCGCCGCCGGAGGCATACAGTTGAAGCCACAGCCAATCACAGTTAGAATCACGCCCCTAGGGACACACACAGCCCCTCCCTCTCAAATAAAGTTAACCCCTTCACTACCAGTGTATTTTTACAGTAACAGTGCATATATATAGCACTGATTACTGTAGAAATGTCACTGGTAACCCCAAAAGTGTCAAAAATGTCAGTCAAGGGTCCGATCTGTCCGCCGCAATGTCGCAGTACCGCAAAAAAAATCGCAGATCGCCGCCATTACGCGTTAAAAAAAAAAACAACAAAAATGACAAAAATCTTTCCCTTTGTTAGTAAACGCAATAACTTTTGCGCAAACCAATCAAAATACGCTTTTTGCGATTTTTTTTACCAAACATAGGTAGCATAAAACAAATTGGCCGAAAATATTAAAAAATTTTGATTTTTACATTTTTTTTGGGGGGAATTTCATATAAAAATAAGGGAAAAATATTGCTATTTTTGCAAAATTTACGCTCTTTTTTTGTTTATAGCGCGTGATCAAAAAATCGCACAGGTGATCAAATACCGCCAAAAGAAAGCTCTGTTTGTGGGAAAAAAAGGACGCCAAATTCGTTTAGGTACAGCGTCGCACGACCGCGCAATTGTCCGTTAAAGTCACGCAGTGCCGAATCGCAAAATACCCTCTGGTCGTTTAGCAGCCAAATCCTCCGGGGCTTAAGTGGTTAAAGCGGAGTTCCACCCTGGATTTTTTTTTTTTTTAATACCCCCGGGACAGTCAGGGCTAGTACATTCCACAATGGCTAGCCTCTGATCTGTCCCGGGTTGCACTTACCTGTTAGGACAAATACTTACCTTGCAAACGTCTTGTCCAGCGCTGCCATCTCAGATGTGGGCAGCTTGAAGCCAGCGAGATCCCCTTCGGCGTCTTCTTCCGCCTTCTTTGGTCCCACGATGCTCTGCGCCGGCCCCAACGTCACTTCCGGGTCGCGCGCGTCATCCCTCTACAGCTTCTGGGCATGCCCAGAAGCTGTTTAGAAGGGGATGACGCGCGCGACCCGGAACTGACGTCGGGGCCGGTGCAGGCGCAATGATTCCTGGGAGCTATGACGTTCAGCTCCCAGGAATCATTGCAGAGCCAGGAAGTGACGACGGGCCGCGGCCGAGGAAGGAGGAAGAAGGAAGTAAGGTAAGTATTTTTTCTTCGCTACGAGGTAAGTAAAAAAAAAAAAAAATATGCGATTATCCATTTCTTTTTCAGGTGACCCGGAGCGAGAAGATGGAGGTAAGTAGATTGGTTGATGATAGAAGAAGATTGATTGATGATAGATTAGGCAACAGCATGCAATGTCAAGCGGCAGCTGCCAAAGCCAGCAGAATATTGGCATGCATAAAGAAAGGGATGTATTCCAGAGATAAGACTATAATCCTTCCACTTTATAAAACTCTGGTCCGACCGCATCTGGAGTATTCTGTCCAGTTCTGGTCGCCAGTCCTCAGGAGGGATGTGTTGGAGCTGGAGAGAGTCCAGAGAAGGGCAACTAAACTAATTAGGGGATTGGAGGACCTTGACTATGAAGAGCGTCTACAATCGCTCGATTTATTCTCCCTGGAGAAGAGACGTCTGAGGGGGGACATGATAGCAATTTATAAATATCTTAATGGGGATCCCAGCTTAGAAAAAAAGCTGTTCATTCGAAGGGATTCCATGAGGACTCAAGGGCATACAATGCGATTAGAGGAGAAGCGTTTTAACCTCAGGCAACGTGGGGGGTTCTTTACTGTTAGGGCTACAAGATTGTGGAATTCTCTACCACAAGAGGTGGTTTCTGCGGGTAGTATGGTGGCTTTCAAAAGACTCTTAGACTTACATCTCAAGGATCAGAACATTCAGGGGTATGTGAGATGATTACAGCCACACACACCTACACAGGTTGAACTGGATGGACTATTGTCTTTATTCAACCTCACCTACTATGTAACTATGTAAGTATAAAAATAGGGTGGAACTCCACTTTAATATTATTTTAAATCTATTTATGTTTTCTGTGTTTTCCCTATGTGAAAATAACATAAAATAACGATGAGCTAATTTGGCACATAACAGAACGGAATATGTGAAAGGAATAAAGATAAAATGGGCTCAATAGCCCATTTTGTTTATGGGGCTGTGGCAGGCGTAGTGTTAAAACAGTCATGGCTTTTAGCTTGAGCTTGTTGTCAGGCAGTTTCAATGATAGATATGAATTTAAAATGATTGGCTGTTATCATAACATTATATGTCACAGTATCTGGGGAGAATAACTTCTTTACTTGCCTAAACCGGTTTTTCCCGCCGGGAGGCCAGGATTTCGATTGGCGGGGGGTCTCCAGCCAGGTCATTTAAGGAGTCTCCTCAGGAACAGATCTTCACACATCACCTACAGAAGAAGAAAAGAAGACTTCTCAACTTTCCCCAGAGAGGACATCGGTGTCGGTCAAGCCTGCGGGATTCCGGTCTGCACCTGCAGCGATATCGGTCAAGCCATCCAGTCCTCGGTCAGGTCAGCGGTGTCGGTCAAGCCATCCAGTCCCCAGTCTGGTCAGCGGTGTCGGTCAAGCCTCCCCCTTTCTGATTCGGGTCATCGGTATCGGCTAATTGGAGTCGGGTGGATCTGCGGCATCGGTCAAGACTCGGAGTTCTTCGGGAAGACTGCAGTCCTTACCTGCGAAGATGAGCCTCCTCAGGAGATTGATCGAGCGCGCCGGTGAAGCGGGAAGCGAGGAGTGGCTCCGGAGGTGCCTCGAGCTGCCGCTCGCCGCGGAGGACGGAGGATCGTCGGGCGGAGACCGGACCGTGATGACATCGCGTGAAGAAGCCGGCGGAAGCGGAGGACGCGGACCGGGTGACGCGACGGTTGGAGCCGGAAGTTCGTCATCGGCTGCGGGACCGGAGAACGTCAGCGGACGGGGTGTGCGCACGCGCGTCATACCCGGAAGAGCCGGTACGGACGCAAGACCGGCGAAGAGGAGGCGCACTCCGCGCCGTCGGTACTCGCCCCCGGCGGACACCGGGCGCACCGGGGGAGCTCAGGTTGCCCCCGCTACGAATCGTGCGGCCAGGAGGCCGGCACCAGCAGCTGCATCCGGGTCGCAGGCGGAGACCGAGCGGAGCGACCGGAGGATCCCGGACCAGAGGGACCAGGGGACAGGTGAGAGCGATGTGTGTCACCCTGTCCCGGCCCATTCAATTGTTATTCAGCCCTCTGTAACCTCCCTAGGAGGCCCCCCTCTTATTCAGGATCTAACTTTGGAGGGTGGGCAGCCAGCTGAGAGCTCCCGAAGGGGGGATTCATTGTTTTCTGCTCAACCCACTGAGATCCCCCAAAGGGGGCCCCCTATGTTAGCTGATGTGAACAGATTGAGTGGCACAGCTGTTGCTGAGGCTGCACTCCAGCCATTAGCTGGATTGCTCCATGGTTTCCTTCATGAGTTTAAATCCTTGTTTGATAGACATGCTGTTGCCACTCAACCTGCTCCTCCGCCTGATGTGTGTACCAATGTTCATAATACTCCCATTCATCTTTCTCCTTCCCCAAGAGATGTGTGGGCCCCCTCTGTTGATGTTCTGGAAGTTCAAAACCCCACTAGGCCTCAGAGCTTGCATTCTGAGGGGTCCAATGCATACCTGTTGGCGAAATCGCAGAATCTTCCTGAAACTTCTTTGCGGGAGGCAATTGCTTGTGAAGTCTCCCCTTTGGGGTTTCATTTGTCTGAGTCCGCCAAAGAGAGGATTTGGCAGGGCAACTTTGTTGACCTATTGTCTCTTTTGCCCTCTGCCAAAGACTTTATGGCTAAGTCAGACAAAAAGGATGAGGATGAGAGGAAACGCTCTATCTCCAGATCAATTAACAATTGGCTTCAGGGATTCTTCATTTTTGCTTCTGTGCTTTGTGAGAGATTCCCTGAGAGAAGCATCGGGCTTTTTAGACATGCGGATATGATTCTGGAGGCTTATAAGAACTTTGGGGGATCCGCTTGGTTCCAATATGACGTGGCTTTCCGACAGAAGCTGGCGGTTCAGCCAGCGTTGAAATGGGGAGTGAAGGATGTCGGCCTTTGGTTGGATCTTTTTCTTCCTCAAAGGTCGATATTCTCCAAACAGCCCTTTACCAATCAGCAGACCCAACAGTCATCCGCCACAGGCCTTCAACTTCGCAAAGGCGTCTGTTTTAACTACAACGAATCCGTGTGTAGGTGGCCTGGATCGTGCAAATATAGGCACGAATGCGCCTTTTGCTCTGGGTTTCACCCCATTGCAAAATGCTTCAAAAGGCATGGGAACTTGCCTACGGGTACTGTGCCAAAAAGCGGTAACCCCGGTGAAGCTCACCGCCATGCTCCCGTGGCTCCAGCGTTATCCAGACAGGGGGAAGGCCACCCTCCTAATTGAGGGTTTTCGGGATGGCTTCCCCTTGCCTAGATTTGGCGGCCGGGGTTGCACATTGGTAGATAATTTGAAATCGGTTTATGGCCTTGAATCGGTTGTGGCAGAAAAGGTGAGTAAGGAGTTGGAATTAGGAAGGTTTGCAGGCCCTTTTGATTTTCCACCTTTTTGTGACTTTAGGATCTCTCCTTTGGGCATTGTCCAAAAGAAGGAGCCTAATACTTACAGACTCATCCATCATTTGTCATTCCCTTTTGGGGAGTCGCTGAATGATGAGATAAGTCACGATTTGGCCACCGTACAGTATTCGTCGTTCGATGATGCTTTGGGTAAGTTACGGAAGCTCGGGAAGGGAGTCCTGATGGCCAAGACGGACATTAAATCTGCTTTCCGTTTGTTGCCAGTGCATCCGGACGCCTTCAATTCCCTTGGATTTGTATTCGCAGGCAAGTTTTACTTTGACAGATGCCTCCCTATGGGCTGCTCTCTGTCATGTTTTTATTTTGAGTGTTTTGCCACTTTTTTAGAATGGGTCATCTCCGATTATTGTGCCTCTAATGACATTGTCCATTATTTGGACGACTTCTTATTCCTAGGAACGGCCAATTCTCCGAACTGTTTGCACCTTTTGGAAAGTTTTCTCACGATGTGCAAAGAGTTTGGTATCCCTTTAGCTCAGGAAAAGACGGTTTTCCCGTCCACTTGCGTCCAATTTTTAGGCATCACGATTGACTCCGCAGCAATGGAGTTAAGGCTTCCCATGGAGAAGATTGTCAAGCTCAAGGTATGTCTTTTGAACTTGATTCGTAAACATAAGGTTACCTTGAGGGAGATGCAATCGCTGCTAGGTTTGCTGGCATTTGCTTCCAGGGTCATACCTCTGGGAAAGCTATTTTCCAGGAAACTATATGCAGCTATTTCAGGCCTTAAATCTCCCTCTTCCCATGTCCGTTTGACTGCCGAAATCAGGGAGGATATGTTGGTGTGGTACCAATTCTTACTTGATTTCAATGGGAGAAGTATTTGGCAGGAGGAATTCATCCTGGACAAGGATTTCTGTCTTTTTACAGATTCGGCTGGTTCAGTCGGCTTCGCAGCTATCTGGCGCACACATTGGTGTGCTGATCGTTGGTGCCAGCGTTGGGTGGAGTTGGGCTACACGCGCAATAGCGTGTTGCTTGAACTGTTTCCCGTAGTTCTGGCACTGGAGATCTGGGGGGACTGCTTCCGGAACAAGCGTTTAATGGTTAGAACGGATAACAAAGGGGTTCTTTTTGCGATTAATTGTCTGTCGTCAAAGTCCCCCCCTGTTATCGCTTTGCTGAGATACTTGGTATCTAAGTGTTTGTCACTGAACATTTGGATAAAGGCGTCTTTCGTCCCTGGCAGAGATAATGTATTGGCCGATGCTTTGTCTCGCTTGCAGATGGAGCGCTTTTTCGCGTTGTTCCCGGAGGCAGACGAGTCGAGCTGGCCGTATCCGGCCCATCTGTGGACCATTGCTTAGACTTAGTCGCAAGGAATATCGTTAATTCTTTAGCTCCATCGACCATGGCAGGATACCAATCGGCATGGTCGCTTTGGTTAGCACACTTACAATTTTTGAGCGAACCTGCAGATAATTTTTCCGAAAATTTGGTATTATCCTTTTTAAATTATTTATTTCAGAGGAGGTATGCTTGGACGCACGTTAACAAGATTCTGGCGGGTGTGTCCTTTTTCGTCAAATTAAAGAATTTTCCTTCCTGCCTGTCATTTTTCGCGGTACGCCAAGCCTTGAAAGGTTACCGGAAATCCACCTTTCGCACTGATTCAAGGAAACCCATTACGATTTCTATTTTGACCAGGTTATGTGCCATTACGGTTTCTGTTTGTTTTTCGGTTTATGAGTCCGTTCTTTTTAAAGCAGCCTTTTCGCTAATGTTTTTTGCGGCGTTGCGAATTTCCGAATTAGTTCCCTCAAGTAGATCGTCGACCTCAGGTTTACTTTTTCGGACGTCGTTTTATCGGCTGAGAGCTGCAGTGTGCTGATTCGTTTTTCTAAAACGGATCAGTTGGGCGCAGGGAAGCGTCTTCTTTTATACAGGTTCCGGAGCTTGGCGGTTTGTCCAGTTCGCCTGTTGAACGATTTCTTGTCCATTCGCTCAGCTGGCTCCGATTTTTTGTTTACTCACACCGATGGTAGGCCATTGACTGGCTATCAGTTTACTGCTGTGTTTAAAAAATGCCTGACTAACTTGGGCCTTGCTAATGAAAAATTTACGTCTCATTCATTTCGAATCGGCGCCGCTACTGAAGCGGCGAGGTTGGGATTGAATGACCAGGTGCTTAAAAGGATTGGTAGGTGGAAGTCAGGGGCTTTTCAGTCCTATATTCGTCCTCATTTTGTTTGTTGATATTTTTAGGACGGAAACTGGACACTTGGATCATCGTACATTCCTTCGTGCACTGGGCTCGTGCACGCGCCAGGAGAAGACCTTATGGCGAAAATGTTGGCCTGAATCCTGCTCACTTTAGTGTCCAGTGGTTTAGCAAAAGAGGGATGCTCTGGTCCGAGTTCCAACCAGAGGTATTTAGGTTGTTGCAGTTTCTTCCCCCCCCAGATGTACTAGTCGTCCATCTTGGGGGGAACGATGTGGGCAGGGCAAAAACGCTCGATCTCATTTTCGCGATTCGGGACGATTTGCAGCTGTTGAAGTTATCCTATCCACGTATGATAGTGTTTTTTTCGGAGATAATTTCCAGGCTTGCCTGGTTCAAGCACTGTTTTTTAAAGCCGTTGGAAAGAATCCGTAAACGAGTTAACAGGGCTCTGGCGAAACTTCTGCGCTCGGCGGGTGTTCTCTCGTTTAGACATAGAGAATTAGAAGGTGGTACCAGCGGTTTGTACCGTTTTGATGACACCCATTTGTCCGACATTGGTCTGGACATTTTCAATGTTAATCTGGGGACCTGTGTGGAAGAGGCCGCGCGTTGGGGATGTGCCAGGCGGGCGTGAGCCGCCTGCCTTTTGGATGATTTATTTCAATATTGAATTCTGATATGACAACCTGGGTCGTGCTGACCGGGTTGTTTTGTGGTTTTTACGATGTTATTAAAGTTTAAAGAGTTTTCTGATTTTATGATTGTTAAATAATAAACGGCCGCGGCCTCTTTCATTCCAAAATTATATAAATGGGTGGTCTCATTTCTTTATAGTTTAGTAAGGTTAAGGTGGAACAGTCCTGCCTACTGCCCCATAAACATAAAATAGGCTCAATAGCCCATTTTGTTTATGGGGCTGTGGCAGGCGTAGTGTTAAAACAGTCATGGCTTTTAGCTTGAGCTTGTTGTCAGGCAGTTTCAATGATAGATATGAATTTAAAATGATTGGCTGTTATCATAACATTATATGTCACAGTATCTGGGGAGAATAACTTCTTTACTTGCCTAAACCGTTTTTTCCCGCCGGGAGGCCAGGATTTCGATTGGCCGGGGGTCTCCAGCCAGGTCATTTAAGGAGTCTCCTCAGGAACAGATCTTCACACATCACCTACAGAAGAAGAAAAGAAGACTTCTCAACTTCCCCCCCCCCCTTCCCACGTTTATTGTCGCGGTCAGTTTATTATTTTAGGGTCCCCTTCTTTTGAAGGGGGACGTTTATGTTTATAAGTTTGGATGATTTATTTCAATATTGAATTCTGATATGACAACCTGGGTCGTGCTGACCGGGTTGTTTTGTGGTTTTTACGATGTTATTAAAGTTTAAAGAGTTTTCTGATTTTATGATTGTTAAATAATAAACGGCCGCGGCCTCTTTTATTCCAAAATTATATAAATGGGTGGTCTCATTTCTTTATAGTTTAGTAAGGTTAAGGTGGAACAGTCCTGCCTACTGCCCCATTGTATAACCCTCAGCCAGCCTGTCTAACCCTTAATAACCACTAAACCACTTTAATTCGCTGAAATGGCAAACGTTGCAAAACCTGGTTTTTGCCAAAATTTGGATGAAATAAAAACTGTTACTTTTACTCATCCCTATTAGTGTGAGAGGTCTGGATTATAACTTGAGGAAGCATTCTTGTCTTTGCCCCGGAGTCACTCCTGACAGGAGGAGGTTGGCCAGCCTCCTATGTTTTCACAGGATACACACTGATTGCAGACACTTCTCTTTGGTCAGTCTTGTATGACAGAAGGCATCCCCAGCAACCCTTTACATGTGCTTGTTATTCATTCAACCCTACCAATCGGATGCTTTTATAAAGTGTCTGAGAGTAAAACTGTTACACAAAAAGCAAATAAAAGCCCAATTTCATCTAAAGTGTTAACCACTTCTGGACCAGAAGGTTTCCCCCCCTTAACGACCAGGACATTTTTTGCGTTTCGGCACTGCGTTACATTAACTGACAATTGCGCGGCCGTGCGACACTGTACCCAAATAAAATTGATGTCCTTTTTTCCCACTTTCTTTTGGTGGTATTTGATCACCTGTGTGATTTTTATTTTATGTGCTATAAACAAACAAAAAGCGACAATTCTGGAAAAAAAAAAAAAAATTGCGCGGTCGTGCGACACTGTACCCAAATAAAATTGATGTCCTTTTTTCCCACTTTCTTTTGGTGGTATTTGATCACCTGTGTGATTTTTATTTTATGTGCTATAAACAAACAAAAAGCGACAATTCTGAAAAAAAAAAAAAAAAAAACATTTTTTTTCACTTGCTGTATAACATTCCCAATAAATAAAATGTAAAAATCTAATTTTTTCATCAGTTAAGGCCCATTTGTATTCTGCTACATATTTTTGGTAATAAAAATCCCAATAAGCATTTATTGATTGGTTTGCGCAAAAGTTATCACGTCTACAAACTAAGGGAAAGATTTATGTCATTTTTATTTATTTTTTTACTAGTAATGGAGGCGATCAGCGATTTTTAGCGGGACTGCGACATTGTGGCGGACAGATCGGACCCCTAACTGAGATTTTTACTACAGTAATCAGTGCTAAAAATATCCACTGTTACTTTAAAAATGACACTGGCGGGGAAGGGGTTTCCCAGGGGCGATCAAAGGGTTAAACGTTTCACCAGGGGGTGCTTTCTAACTGTGTAGGGGATGGGCTAGCTGAATGAACACAGAATAAATAACGGCCCGATCCTTAACGGCCCGATTAAGGATCTGGCCGTTTTGGTGCGGCAGGGGCGCATTTTGGTGTACCTATCTCCCTACACAGGATTTTTTCCTCTATTGGATACGGACTTTGTCCAGTTGGTGTTCACTAAAACATATGTTTTTGACCTTTTGGCTCATTTGTGTTTAATAATTGATTGCATTTACTTTATTATGGGTGTATATTTCTGAAATGTCTCTAACACATCTGGATCCTGAGGAAGCCCAGAGTGTGGGCGAAACGTGTCGATCCCATCCAGCACAGCAGGATGTGTTGTGTTATGTAATACACCATTTATATGCCGTACATTTATGTATTGACTTTAATATTTTGTTTTCAATAAAATATATATATTTTTATGATCTATCTTTGTCTTATATTTTGGGCACACTAACCCCCCCCCCCCTGTTATCTTCATCCCCCTGTACCCCACTGCCAGCTTCCTACTACCCCATCCCCTGTCATCTTCATCCCCCCTGTACCCCACTGCCAGCTTCCTATTACCCCACCCCCTGTCATCTTCATCCCCCCTGTACCCCACTGCCAGCTTTCCACCACCCTTCCCCATATCATCTTCCCCCTATACCCCACTACCAGCTTATTATCACCCCACCCCCTGTCATCTTCATCCCCCTGTACCCCACTGCCAGCTTCTTATCACCCCACCCCCTGTCATCTTCATCCCCCCTGTACCCAACTGCCAGCTTTCCATCACCCCTCCCCCTGTCATCTTCATCCCCCTGTACCCCACTACCAGCTTCCTATCACCCCACCCAATGTCATCTTCATCCCCCCTGTACCCCACTACCAGCTTCCTATTACCCCACCCCCTGTCATCTTCATCCCCCTGTACCCCACTACCAGCTTCCTATTACCCCACCCCCTGTCATCTTCATCCCCCCTGTACCCCACTACCAGCTTCCTATTACCCCACCCCCTGTCATCTTCATCCCCCCTGTACCCCACTGCCAGCTTCCTATCACCCCACCCCTGTCATCTTCATTCCCCTTGTACCCCACTGCCAGCTTTCCACCACCCCTCCCCATGTCATCTTCATCCCCCTGTACCCCACTACCAGCTTCCTATCACCCCACCCCCTGTCATCTTCATCCCCCTGTACCCCACTACCAGCTTCCTATCACCCCACCCCCTGTCATCTTCATCTCCCCTGTATCTCACTGCCAGCTTTCCACCACCCCTCCCCATGTCATCTTCATCCCCCTGTACCCCACTACCAGCTTCCTATCACCCCACCCCTTGCCATCTACATCCCCCTGTACCCCACTACTAGCTTCCTATCACCCCACCCCCTGTCATCTTCATCTCCCCTGTACCTCACTGCCAGCTTTCCACCACCCCTCCCCATGTCATCTTCACCCCCCCCGTGTACCCTACTGTCCTACCACCCCATCCCCGTTAATTTACTGGTGCACATCACAATTATTTTCTTCCAATGACAACATGGACACAAGGACATTTTTTCTTCTCTTGAAACCATCAATGCAGGGACTTTTTTCTTTCAGTGACACCAACGATGCAGGGACATTCTTTTTTCCAGTGACACCACAGATGCAGGTGCATTTCTACCTAAGACCCTGCTCGACCATAGTGCAGGGACCTGTGTTTTAAAAATATTTAATAATTTTTTCTTGGGGGGGGGGGGGGGGGGCAGGGTGATCTTTCCTAGGGCACAAATTAGTCTAGCACCGGCCCTGGCCCTGTCCTGGGTGGAGGCACTGGCAACTTTATCAAATCGACTCTTCCACTTAGTAACGGTTCTTGTTCTTTTATTTACCTACAGGTTTAGCACAATATCCAGTTTGCAGAGGACCATTTCTCATATTACCCAAAAGAGAGCTACACACTCTATAAAAAAAAATGTGCTTAGTTATATACAGAACTTTTTTCAGCGGGAATGTGGGGGAACGCAGTTCCGGCATCTCCAGCACTGAATGTATGTAATGGCAAGGGTTGCTGGGGTGTGCTGGAGGGTATATTGATGCCAGTTGCTTGCAGATCTATTGTCACTGTGGGGGGGGGGTGACTCAGTGGCAGCTGGTGCTCAAAATTTTTGGGGGGGGGCGCAAAAAGAAAAATGTAATAGGTATTGCTTTGCGGCAAAAAACGCGGTAAAAAAATTGCATGACTTTGAGGTCATGGTACAGGCATGGCACAGGTGATGGTATAGGCATGGCACATGTGATGGTATAGGCATGGCACAGGTGATGGCACAGGTGATGGCATAGGCATGGCACAGGTGATAGCATAGGCATGGCACAGGTGATGGCATAGGCATGGCACAGTTGATGGTATAGGCATGGCACAGGTGATGGCATAGGCATGGCACAGGTGATGGCACAGGTGATGGCATAGGCATGGCACAGGTGATGGCATAGGCATGGCACAGGTGATGGCACAGGTGATGGCATAGGCATGGCACAGGTGATGGCATAGGCATGGCACAGGTGATGGCACAGGTGATGGCATAGGCATGGCACAGGTGATGGCATAGGCATGGCACAGGTGATGGCACAGGTGATGGCATAGGCATGGCACAGGTGATGGCACAGGTGAGGGCACAGGTCGGCTTCAATCACTTACCTTCTGACGGCGGCGGGATGGCGGGATTCCGGGAACCGAGACGAGCAGCGCCGTGGATGTCCTCCTCTTCAGTCTTCTGTCTTCCGGTCCGGGCGGCGGGAAGGAGATCGGGCGGTGACGGTGCGTGACTGGCGCACCGGCACCGCCCCCATTGCGAGTCAGCGATATCCTGGATGATGATTGGTCCAGGCTGGAGACTGGACCAATCACAGCCAGGATATCACAAAGGTGGGGGTTGCTCAGCGCTTTTTCCTGCGCCCAGGTTACGCCCCCAGAAGGCAGCCAATCGGCGCCTCTTCTGGGTCGTAAACCCCCCCCCCCATAGCCACCAGGCCCAGCGCATAGGCCTGCGAACACGTTTTTTTTTTTTTTTTCAAAACTTTATTTGTTCTTTTTGTCATTTTTTTTCTATTTTTTTTTCTTTTTTTTTTAGGGGGGGGGGCGGCGCTCTGGCGCCCCCTATGCACGGGTGTAGTGTTACTGGGGGGGGGGGGGGTTGTAATATTTTTGTGGGGAGTCTATTGTTGCTGCACATGGCTATTTTTGCTGGTGGGAAATCTATTGTTGTTGGGGAGAGGCCATCTTATGTTGCTCGTGGGGTCAATTGTTGCTGGGAGGGATACACTGTTGAAGGAGAGGTCTATTGATGCTAGCTGCTGGGAGATCTGTTGTTGCAGCTAGAGGTCTATTGTTATGGGGGTACTGTAGCTATTGTCGCTGGGTGTCTCTTATTGTGGGGGGTCTATTATTGCTGAAGGGGAATCTATTGCTGTGGGGGATCTATTGTTGCTGGGGGTGTACATTGTTATGGGAGGATCTATTGTTATTCGGAGCGTCTGTTTTTGCGGGGATCTATTGTTGCTGGTGGGTCTATGGTTGTGGGGGTCCATTATTTCTGGAGGGGGGTCTATCATTGTGGGGGTCTAATATTGCTGGAGGGGGGTCTGGTGTTCCTGTGTGTCTATTGTTGTGGGGGACCTATTGTTACTAGGGGGTGTACATTGTTGCTGGGGTCTATTGTTGCTGGGGGGTCTATTGCTGTGGGGGGTCTATTATTGCTTTAGGGGGATCTATTGTTGCTGGGGGGTATATTGTTCCAGGAGGCAGATCTATTGTTGTTGGTGGTGGAACAAAGGAACAGTGCTCAGAGGTGGTTATTTTAATGGAACCAAGGAACGGTGCTCAGAGGTGGTTAGGGGATGAAACCAAGGAACAGTGCTCCAAGGTGGTCAAGGGATGGAACCAAGGAACGGTGCTCAGAGGTGATTAGGGGTTGGAAAAAAGGAACGGTGCTCAGAGGTGGTTAGGGGGATGGAACCAAGGAACGGTGCTCATAGGTGGTTAGGGGTTGGAACCAAGGAACAGTGCTCAGAGGTGGTTAGGGGATGGAACCAAGGAATGGTGCTCAGAGGAGGTTAGGGAAAGGAACCAAGGAACGGTGCTCAGAGGTGGTTAGAGGATATAACCAAGCAATGGTGCTCAGAGGTGGTTAAGGGATGGAACCAAGGAACGGTGCTCAGAGGTGGTTAGGTGATGGAACCAAGGAACGGTGCTCAGAGGTGGTTAGGTGATGGAACCAAGGAACGGTGCTCAGAGGTGGTTAGGAGATGGAACCAAGGAACGGTGCTCCGAGGTGGTTAGGGGATGGAACCAAGGAACGGTGCTCAAAGGTGGTTAGAGGATATACCCAAGGAATGGTGCTCTGGGGTGGTTAGGGAAAGGAACCAAGGAACGGTGCTCAGAGGTGGTTAGGGGATGGAACCAAAGAAACGGTGCTCAGAAGTGGGTAGTGGATGGAACCAAGGAACGGTGCTCAGAGGTGGTTAGGAGATGGAACCAAGGAACGGTGCTCTGAGGTGGTTAGGGTATGGAACCAAGGAACGGTGCTCATAGGTGGTTAGGGGTTGGAACCAAGGAACAGTGCTCAGAGGTGGGTAGTGGATGGAACCAAGGAACGGTGCTCATAGGTGGTTAGGGGTTGGAACCAAGGAACAGTGCTCAGAGGTGGTTAGGGGATGGAACCAAGGAATGGTGCTCAGAGGAGGTTAGGGTATGGAACCAAGGAACGGTGCTCTGAGGTGGTTAGGGAAAGGAACCAAGGAACGGTGCTCAGAGGTGGTTAGAGGATATAACCAAGCAATGGTGCTCAGAGGTGGTTAGGTGATGGAACCAAGGAACGGTGCTCAGAGGTGGTTAGGAGATGGAACCAAGGAACGGTGCTCCGAGGTGGCTAGGGGATGGAACCAAGGAACGGTGCTCAGAGGTGGTTAGCGGATGGAACCAAGGAATGGTGCTCAGAGGTGGTTAGAGGATATACCCAAGGAACGGTGCTCTGGGGTGGTTAGGGAAAGGAACCAAGGAACGGTGCTCAGAGGTGGTTAGGGGATGGAACCAAGGAACGGTGCTCAGAAGTGGGTAGTTGATGGAACCAAGGAACGGTGCTCAGAGGTGGTTAGGGGATGGAACCAAGGAACGGTGCTCTGAGGTGGTTAGGGTATGGAACCAAGGAACGGTGCTCAGAGGTGGGTAGAGGTATGGAACCAAGGAACGGTGCTCAGAGGCAGTGGCAGCTGGTGCTCAAATTTTTTTTTGGGGGGGGCGCAAACAGAAAAATGTAATAGGCATTGCTTTGCGGCAAAAAACGCTGTAAAAAATTGCGTGACTTTGAGGTCGCAAAAGTGTGAAAGGGGCCTTCAGTAATTGAGGTATAGTGTTCCCCCTTTCAATGCAGAGAGAACAGCGTGCCCCCTTTCAATGCAGAGAGACCAGCGTGCCCCCTTTCAATGCAGAGAGACCAGCGTGCCCCCTTTCAATGCACAGTGACCAGCGTGCCCCCTTTCAATGCACAGTGACCAGTGTGCCCCCTTCAAAACAGTGACCAGCGAGTGACCAGCATGCATGCCCCCTTTCAATGTAGTTAGTGACCAGCGAGTGACCAGCGTGCATGCCCCCTTTCAATGTAGTTAGTGACCAGCGAGTGATCAGCGTGCATGCCCCCTTTCAATGTAGTTAGTGACCAGCGAGTGACCAGCGTGCATGCCCCTCTTTCAATGTAGTTAGTGACCAGCGTGCATGCCCCCTTTCAATGTAGTAAGTGACCAGCGTGCATGCCCCCTTTCAATGTAGTTAGTGACCAGCGTGCATGCCCCCTTTCAATGTAGTTAGTGACCAGCGAGTGACCAGCGTACATGCCCCTTTCAATGCAGAGACCAGCGTGCGTGCGTGTCCCCCCCCCCAGACCAGTGCACTTACCTGGAGCCCTGGAGCAGTCCCGGCGGCGGCTTCTCTTCAGTCCCCCAGCGGCGCATCTCCACGAGTCCTCCCGCTTCCGCCTCCTCCTCGGCCAATGGCATGGGGTTTGCCTTGTGGCCAATCAGGAAGCGCGTATTGGACGCATGGATAGGGGGGGGGGCGGTGCCCCTGCACCCCCAACGAACCAGCCACCACTGCTCAGAGGTGGTTAGGGTATGGAACCAAGGAACGGTGCTCAGAGGTGGTTAGGGTATGGAACCAAGGAACAGTGCTCAGAGGTGGTTAGGGTATGGAACCAAGGAACGGTGCTCAGAGGTGGTTAGGGGATGGAACCAAAGAACGGTGCTCAGAGGTGAGTAGTGGATGGAACCAAGCAACGGTGCTCAGAGGTGGGTAGTGGATGGAACCAAGGAATGGTGCTCAGAGGTGGTTAGTGGATGAAACCAAGGAACGGTGCTCAGAGGTGGTTAGGGGATGGAACCAAGGAATGGTGCTCAGAGGTGGTTAGTGGATGGAACCAAGGAACGGTGCTCAGAGGTGGTTAGTGGATGGAACCAAGGAACGGTGCTCAGAGGTGGGTAGTGGATAGAACCAAGGAACGGTGCTCAGAGGTGGTTAGGAGATGGAACCAAGGAACGGTGCTCAGAGGTGGTTAGGGGATGGAACCAAGCAACGGTGCTCAGAGGTGGGTAGTGGATGGAACCAAGGAACGGTGCTCAGAGGTGGTTAGTGGATGGAACCAAGGAACGGTGCTCAGAGGTGGTTAGTGGATGGAACCAAGGAACGGTGCTCAGAGGTGGTTAGGGGATGGAACCAAGGAATGGTGCTCAGAGGTGGTTAGGGGATGGAACCAAGGAATGGTGCTCAGAGGTGGTTAGGGGATGGAACCAAACAACGGTGCTCAGAGGTGGTTAGGGGATGGAATCAAGCAACGGTGCTCAGAGGTGGTTAGGGGATATAACCAAGGAATGGTGCTCAGAGGTGGTTAAGGGATGGAACCAAGGAACGGTGCTCAGAGGTGGTTAGGTGATGGAACCAAGGAACGGTGCTCAGAGGTGGTTAAATGATGGAACCAAGGAACAGTGCTCAGAGGTGGTTAAGTGATGGAACCAAGGAACAGTGCTCAGAGGTGGTTAGGAGATGGAACCAAGGAACGGTGCTCAGAGGTGGTTAGTGGATGGAACCAAGGAATGGTGCTCAGAGGTGGTTAGAGGATATAACCAAGGAACGGTGTTCTGAGGTGGTTAGGGAAAGGAACCAAGGAACGGTGTTTAGAGGTGGTTAGAGGATATAACCAAGGAATGGTGCTCAGAGGTGGCTAAGGGATGGAACCAAGGAATGGTGCTCAAAGGTGGTTAGGGGGTGGGACCAAGGAACGGTGCTCCGAGGTGGTTAGAGGATGGAACCAAGGAACGGTGCTCAGAAGTGGGTAGTGGACGGAACCAAGGAACGGTGCTCAGAGGGGGTTAGGAGATGGAACCAAGGAACGGTGCTCTGAGGTGGTTGGGGTATGGAACCAAGGAACGGTGCTCAGAGGTGGGTAGTGGATAGAACCAAGGAACGGTGCTCAGAGGGGGTTAGGAGATGGAACCAAGGAACGGTGCTCTGAGGTGGTTGGGGTATGGAACCAAGGAACGGTGCTCAGAGGTGGGTAGAGGTATGGAACCAAGGAAGGGTGCTCAGAGGCAGTGGCGGCTGGTGCTCAAAATTTTTTTTGGGGGGGGGGGCGCAAACAGAAAAATGTAATAGGCATTGCTTTGCGTCAAAAAACGCTGTAAAAAAATTGCGTGACTTTGAGGTCGCAAAAGTGTGAAAGGGGCCTTCAGTAATTAAGGTATAGTGTTCCCCCTTTCAATGCAGAGAGACCAGCGTGCCCCCTTTCAATGCAGAGAGACCAGCGTGCCCCCTTTCAATGCAGAGAGACCAGCGTGCCCCCTTTCAATGCACAGTGACCAGCGTGCCCCCTTTCAATGCACAGTGACCAGTGTGCCCCCTTCAAAACAGTGACCAGCGAGTGACCAGCGTGCATGCCCCCTTTCAATGTAGTTAGTGACCAGTGAGTGACCAGCGTGCATGCCCCCTTTCAATGTAGTTAGTGACCAGCGAGTGACCAGCGTGCATGCCCCCTTTCAATGTAGTTAGTGACCAGCGTGCATGCCCCCTTTCAATGTAGTAAGTGACCAGCGTGCATGCGCCCTTTCAATGTAGTTAGTGACCAGCGAGTGACCAGCGTGCACGCCCCTCTTTCAATGTAGTTAGTGACCAGCGTGCATGCCCCCTTTCAATGTAGTAAGTGACCAGCGTGCATGCGCTCTTTCAATCTAGTTAGTGACCAGCGAGTGACCAGCGTGCATGCCCCCTTTCAATGTAGTTAGTGACCAGTGAGTGACCAGCGTGCATGCCCCCTTTCAATGTAGTTAGTGACCAGCGAGTGATCAGCGTGCATGCCCCCTTTCAATGTAGTTAGTGACCAGCGAGTGACCAGCGTGCATGCCCCTCTTTCAATGTAGTTAGTGACCAGCGTGCATGCCCCCTTTCAATGTAGTAAGTGACCAGCGTGCATGCCCCCTTTCAATGTAGTTAGTGACCAGCGTGCATGCCCCCTTTCAATGTAGTTAGTGACCAGCGAGTGACCAGCATACATGCCCCTTTCAATGCAGAGACCAGCGTGCGTGCGTGCCCCCCCCCCCCCCCAGACCAGTGCACTTACCTGGAGCCCTGGAGCAGTCCCGGCGGCGGCTTCTCTTCAGTCCCCCAGCGGCGCATCTCCACGAGTCCTCCCGCTTCCGCCTCCTCCTCGGCCAATGGCATGGGGTTTGCCTTGTGGCCAATCAGGAAGCGCATATCGGACGCATGGATGGGGGGGGGCGGTGCCCCTGCACCCCCAACGAACCAGCCACCACTGCTCAGAGGTGGTTAGGGTATGGAACCAAGGAACGGTGCTCAGAGGTGGTTAGGGTATGGAACCAAGGAACAGTGCTCAGAGGTGGTTAGGGTATGGAACCAAGGAACGGTGCTCAGAGGTGGTTAGGGGATGGAACCAAAGAACGGTGCTCAGAGGTGAGTAGTGGATGGAACCAAGCAACGGTGCTCAGAGGTGGGTAGTGGATGGAACCAAGGAATGGTGCTCAGAGGTGGTTAGTGGATGAAACCAAGGAACGGTGCTCAGAGGTGGTTAGGGGATGGAACCAAGGAATGGTGCTCAGAGGTGGTTAGTGGATGGAACCAAGGAACGGTGCTCAGAGGTGGGTAGTGGATAGAACCAAGGAACGGTGCTCAGAGGTGGTTAGGGGATGGAACCAAGGAACGGTGCTCAGAGGTGGTTAGGGGATGGAACCAAGGAACGGTGCTCAGAGGTGGTTAGGGGATGGAACCAAGCAACGGTGCTCAGAGGTGGGTGGTGGATGGAACCAAGGAACGGTGCTCAGAGGTGGTTAGGGGATGGAACCAAGGAATGGTGCTCAGAGGTGGTTAGGGGATGGAACCAAGGAATGGTGCTCAGAGGTGGTTAGGGGATGGAACCAAACAACGGTGCTCAGAGGTGGTTAGGGGATGGAATCAAGCAACGGTGCTCAGAGGTGGTTAGGGGATATAACCAAGGAATGGTGCTCAGAGGTGGTTAAGGGATGGATCCAAGGAACGGTGCTCAGAGGTGGTTAAATGATGGAACCAAGGAACAGTGCTCAGAGGTGGTTAGGAGATGGAACCAAGGAACGGACCTGGAGCCCTGGAGCAGTCCCGGCGGCGGCTTCTCTTCAGTCCCCCTGTGGCGTGTCTCCACGAGTCCTCCCGCTCCTGCCTCTTCCTCGGCCAATGGCATGGGGTTTGCCTTGTGGCCAATCAGGAAGCGCGTATCGGACGCATGGATAGGGGGGGCGGCGCCCCTGTGCCCCCAACGAACCAGCCACCACTGCTCAGAGGTGGTTAGGGTATGGAACCAAGGAACGGTGCTCAGAGGTGGTTAGGGTATGGAACCAAGGAACGGTGCTCAGAGGTGGTTAGTGGATGGAACCAAGGAACGGTGCTCAGAGGTGGTTAGTGGATGGAACCAAGGAATGGTGCTCAGAGGTGGGTAGTGGATGGAACCAAGGAACGGTGCTCAGAGGTGGTTAGTGGATGGAACCAAGGAACGGTGCTCAGAGGTGGTTAGTGGATGAACCAAGGAACGGTGCTCAGAGGTGGGTAGTGGATGAACCAAGGAACGGTGCTCAGAGGTGGTTAGGGTATGGAACCAAGGAACGGTGCTCAGAGGTGGTTAGGGTATGGAACCAAGGAACGGTGCTCAGAGGTGGTTAGGGTATGGAACCAAGGAACGGTGCTCAGAGGTGGTTAGGGTATGGAACCAAGGAACGGTGCTCAGAGGTGGTTAGGGTATGGAACCAAGGAACGGTGCTCAGAGGTGGTTAGGGTATGGAACCAAGGAACGGTGCTCAGAGGTGGTTAGGGTATGGAACCAAGGAACGGTGCTCAGAGGTGGTTAGGTGATGGAACCAAGGAACGGTGCTCAGAGGTGGTTAGTGGATGGAACCAAGGAACGGTGCTCAGAGGTGGTTAGTGGATGGAACCAAGGAACGGTGCTCAGAGGTGGTTAGTGGATGGAACCAAGGAAGGTGCTCAGAGGTGGGTAGTGGATGAACCAAGGAACGGTGCTCAGAGGTGGTTAGTGGATGGAACCAAGGAACGGTGCTCAGAGGTGGTTAGTGGATGGAACCAAGGAACGGTGCTCAGAGGTGGTTAGTGGATGGAACCAAGGAACGGTGCTCAGAGGTGGTTAGTGGATGGAACCAAGGAAGGTGCTCAGAGGTGGTTAGGGGGTGGAACCAAGGCACGGTGCTCAGAGGTGGGTAGGAGGCGGAGACAAGGGATGGAACTCAGAGGTGGGTAGGGGGCAGAGACAAGGGGTAACCAAGAAATGGAGACTTCCTGCACTTATTCTCTGAAGAAAAAAAGCCCTGGTTATACACATGCCACAGTTCCAAAATGACATCCAGGCGTTCACTCCTTAGCATTATTTGCAAGGACAACTATAGTCAGTAGGAGTAGATGTGCACGCCACCTAGCGGCTGCTGAGAAGAAGAGGCACTCACAGCCGAGCAGATGCCGGGGATGTCGCGTAGCTGGTAACCTTGTCATCAGACAGCTGCTGGGGCGCGGCTGTGTCATGGGGGGCGGGGCCGTGCTCCTGGTCTATGGGGCACTGGAGGAAATGAGGCAGTGACAGAAAGCATGGAGAGTCCTGGCAGGTCAGTGCTGGAGGAGTCCCGTCCAGACAGCGGAGCGCAGGACGAGCCGTACGACTGTGCAGAGCCATGGAGAGGAGGCGGGGGACGAGTGGTGTCAGACACACATACATACAGTGCACAGAACACAGCTCAGCCCCAGGTAAGACACATACTTCTCACTGTGCCTACTGGGTTAGTGACACATGGGCAGGGGGGCACCTCACCTAATACCCAATCTCTCACCAGCATGCTGTCCTGGGCCCGGATCTACAAGGCTCGGGATTTTACAGCCAAGAAAATAATGGAACCAAAGAGTGAAAAGCTTTACTAATGTTTGTGTTCTTTCCCAATCTGTATTGGTCTGCATGAGGATCAATCATATGGAAACCTAACCCTTATGTCATGTCACATGGGACATTCCATCACCAGCAACACTTTCCACTCTGAATGATGGTAGTATAGATGTGTGTGTGTGTGTGTGTGTGTATAATATAAAAAAAAAAAATATATATATATATATTAGTGGGACTGCCCCTGGTACTGCTGGAATTCTTTGATGTTCCATTGCTGGTGATGGAACGCTGATTGAGTGATGTATTGGTGCTCCGGGCAACAAGGGTGGCAATAACCTAATGGCCCGTACACACAATCTGAAAATCTTACAAAAAATCCCGTTTTCGAAGCGATCGTACGATAATCTGATCATTCGTACACAGCTTTCGATAGCCGATCACAGCAATTTATGCGAAATTTTATGGGGCAATCATGAAAACCTATCTCCTACAATACCAGGTGGTACGATTTTCATGTAATCAGTACGGTTGTTGTACAAAAATACAATGCAAATACATTACTTCTGAATTTTTTCATTCTGTCGTGCAAGAATTTTGGTAACTTTAGTAAACTTCATTTTTGATATGAGATAAGCATGCAAGGGAAAAAAAAAAAAAAAAAAACAGACGATCATTCGTCTGATAATCTCATGTCTACCAGGCATTGGGATTAAGCTAGTTGCATTTTAGCAGTTCTGTCACTAGTCAGGTATTGTAAACATTGTGGGGCATACAGCTAGAGTGTGACAATGTCCCTCTATGGATGTGTATCCCATGACTGATAGTTGCTGTAATGATCCACCCCTAAGTGATGCCAGAGACCCCCCACAGCTGTTAAATCCTGGTGCTGCGGAGGGGGGGGGTGGTGAGTGTAATTGCAGGAATAGGTAATAGCCTGCCTCTCCCTGTCCTTTCAGCCATTCAAACAACTCCCAGTATACTTCTCGCAGAATGCAACCTATTCTGAGATTAGAAAAGGAAGAGACTGTCATTCACCTGTCTCTCCTCCATTCACAGAACGCCTTGCATCCTGGGAAAAGAATACTAGGAGTTTTGTGAAAGGCTCAGGAGGGAGGGAGATCCTGTCAAGCAAAGGAGATCCTGTCATTCATCTGCTCCATCTATTTACTTCTCCATTCACAGAAGGGGAAGAATACTAGAAGATTTGTGAATGGACAGGAAAGAGAGGGTAATAAGAACGATTCTTCACGTTATTACCCTCCACAGCACCAGGAGTTCATAGTTGTGGTTGGGTCACCAACATTACAGAGAGGTGGATTATTACAGAAGCCAGCAGAACATGGGATACACATTATTAGAGGGGAATTATTACACTGGTGCTGTGTATGTGTGTGTGTGTGTGTGTGTGTGTGTGTGTGTGTGTGTGTGTGTGTGTGTGTGTGTGTGTGTGTGTGTGTGTGTATATATATATATATATATATACACACACACACGGGTTTTAAAAATTCAGCATTACACAGAACCTTTAGACTCCATCCACACTCTTGTCATGCAGCTTTAGACATCAAAGTCGCTTGAAAAGGCCTTCCCCCAGGTTTTCCAATGATAACCATTCATATATGTGCAACTTAGTTTTTCAGCGACTTCAAAGTAGTTCATGCATACTTTGGTCCGACTGTCATGCAATAGACTTCAATGTGAAGTTGCATGAAAGTCGTACCTGAATGTTCTACAATGCAACAGTTGTCCATGATCACTGGTCAAAAGTCATATCCAAGTTGCACCCATCCAAAGTTGCATTCCAAAGTCGGCGCAACTTTGGAGTCGTACAAGTGTGAATGGAGCCTCAAAAAAACCACTTTGCCCCATTGTATTCCTCCCCTTTCCAACAAATAGAGCTTTCTTTTGGTGGTATTTGATCACCACTGGGTTTTTATTTATTTATTTTTTTATTTATTTATTTATTTATTTTTCAATATAAACAAAGGACTGAAAATTTTGAAAAAAAAAAAAATCGAATTTCTTTATACATTTTGGGCAAAATGTATCCTTCTACATGTTTTTGATTTTTGAAAAAAAAAAAACAAACAAACCCTAATTAGTGTATATTGCTTAAAAGCTATAGCGCCTACAAACTAGTGTGTGTGTGTGTGTGTGTGTGTAATATAGGAATAAGGGGGCAAGGTTTCCACTGCCTAGGAACCTCCACAGAGTTTAATCAGGTTTTAAACCCTGCTCCTGGAGCTTCTTGGTAATATCTATATCACATATCCCAGGAGGCCTCAGCTTCTACTCGGCATCAGAGGAAGGATGTGACGCCACGTCAATAAAGGGGCCATCTGTAAGAAACAGCTCCTGATTGACATAAGAAAGGAAGACAGCAGCTTGAATGCCGCAGCGGTGGATTACCACTGGACATGTGAGTATGTTAATGGAGAATAACCCAAGGCAGTCTTTTTCAACCAGGGTGCCCAGGCACACTGGGGTGCCTTGAGCTTTCTTCAGGGGTGCCTTGGCAAAATGCCTGAAAATGTATCAAAAATTGTATACATGCCAGCAGGTGGATGAAGTCTGCCTTTTAGTTACACAAAGCCATGGGTTTCCATTATGCACCATTACAACTTTCTAGACACTGGCATCCTAACAACCAATGACGTCATCAGTTAATAAGAAAGATGTCTGCCTCCACCCTCCTGTGCCCTTCTCCCTCAGCACTGGGGGGACATTAGCTGAGTGATGGAGAGAAATTGAGGGAGAAGAGAAACATTAGAATACTAGTCAGTTTTTTTTTTTTTGTTTTTGTTTTTAACAATGGGGCGCCTCAAGACTGTCCATAATTTTTAAAAGGTGCCTTGAGGTTGTCCATAATTTTAAAGGGTGTCTTGACTGGAAAAAAGGTTGAGAAACACTGACCCAAGGAAGAAGAGACTGGAAACAAAATAACACAGGGTGGTGATGTTCTTTAAATTGGCCTGGACTGCTTACATTTAAAGGAATGTAGGGAATATAGAGGTTGTAAACCCCGAGAAAACAAAAAAACCTGTAAGACAAAGGCATAATAAGCTAATATGCATGGCATGCTAGCTCATTAGGAAATACTTCTCTTAGAACAAAAACCTCCAGCGGTGCCCGCACACCACTGAGACAGCTGACATCTTTCCCGGTGTTTCTTCTGGGTTTGTGGGCTCTGTGACCGGAGCCACAATGACGTCAACCCGCTCAGGAGCTGCCGTTTACGGCACGGGTTCGGAAGGTCAAATCCTTCAGAGCGCGTACGCCGATGACGTCATTGGCTGCATGCACTCTGAATATCTCCTAAACAAGTTTAGGAGATCTATTCACAGTACCTACAGGTAAGCCTTATTATAGGCTTACTTGTAGGTACAATTAAAAAATAAGACTTTACTTCCTCTTTAATGCCCAATTGTTCTAAACATTAAAATTTCCTGGTTCTGATGTTAATCCAGTCAATACCTTCTGTTGCAGAGACTTGCATTGCTGGCATTCTGTGGACACCCCTTTACCCACTATCCCCTTTTCTCCCATAGTTCAGAACTTGGTGCTTGAGTTTAAGTCTCTAGAAGATCTGGGTCACACACACCACTTTATTTAGGGTACAGTGAGCAAAAAGGGCCATGGAGGAGCGAGTGGGGAAGGTAAGCACCCTAATGGAAGGTAAGTACCAGAAACGGATGGGGCCTGAATTTAAGAAAAGGCAGAAACACATGTAGCCTCGTAGAAAAGGGCTAAGGGTCCATTCACACTAGCATGACTTGTCAGGAGATTTGGTCGCCTGACAAGTCGCGGTGGGTCGCTCGCCATTGAATAGTACAGGACCCGTTCTAATAGGAGTGACACAAGTCGCTCCGACTTAGAAAAAGGGTCCTGTACTACTTTGGGGCGACCTGGAGGCGACTTGCATTGACTTCAATGATATGAAGTCCACGCATGTCGCGCCAAGGTCATGGTGCACGCTGTGCACCGCGACTTCACAGGTCGCCCCACCAAGTCGTGTCGCCGCAGTCTGAACGGGGTCTAAATCTTATAACCCAGAATATGTTACATAGTAGTTGAGGTTGAATAAAGACAATAGTCCATCCAGTTCAACCTGTGTCGAAGTGAATCCTTTCCCATACCCCTGAATGGTTTTATCCTTGAGATGCATGTCCAAGAGTCTTTTAAAAGTTTGGATTCCTGCATACGGTAACCTATAAGGTAAAATAAAATCATTTGTCATGTAGTGTCCCAGGCTGCTATAGCTAACATAATTTTTCTCTACACAAATAGCCATGTCACGTGAACTTTCAATAGTGTGTTTTGTTTTTTTTTGTAAAGTTCTGCGCCTTATCTCTATGCCTATAACTTGCTGTGGCTGGGGTTGTGGAAAAAGTTCAGCTGTTGCTGTGTGGAAAATGCTTTTTTTTTATTTTATAATACATAATTGTTAAAAAAAAAATTAGAATGATTTTAAACTGGACTTGCAACTTGTCTTTTGTTTCTTCGGCATTTCAAGGCTTTCTTTCCTCTTTTCATACTATTCCAGGACCACCGGTCTAGATTTCCTTTTTTTTTTTTTTTTTTTCTTTTTAGGCCTGATTCACACACACACAGAGGCTGCAGCTTGTGTAAGAACATTGTAAACCGCAAACTTTGACAATGCATTTGCAGAGCTTTAGGGCTCTTTCACATGGTCCGCCTCCGTAGGCGGATCCGTGCTGCTCAACGGGGATCGATCCGCTGAGCCGGCGGATGATGGCTCCGTCTCCGCTTGCAGTGCGGAGAGGGAGGTGTCACAGCTCCCGCTGCTCTCTATGGGGGATCAGATGAGAGCGGACCGCCTGTCCGCTCTCATCCGATCCGATCCCTGAATGGATGGAAAAATAGGGTTTCCATCCGTCCAGATTTCACGGACAGGATCGGATACGGATGGCAGCGGGTGTCAGCGGAGGTGTCTGCACTGACATCCGCTGCCCCATAGAGCTGCATGGAGGATCCGATCAGATCCGCCTAAAAAACTGACAGGCGGATCTGTTCGGATCGCCCGTGTGAAAGAGCCCTAAAGCAAATTCTGTTGAAGCTTTTAAAGTAGCATTCAACTCATTTTGTAAATGTTGAAGACCGATCCTAATGGGAGTGCTGATTGCCACTTTAAACAAGCTGCTAGAGGACTTCAGAACTTCCTTGAGGCTGGGTTCACACTTGCCGGGAGGGTCACAGCAGGGGGGTCCTGTGCATCCCTGTTCTTTGTTTTCAGGTGCGATATTGGGTTCAAATTTTAGCCTGAATTCATACCTGCAAGGGAGCCAAAGATGAACAAAACCTTTCTGCAATTTGGACTGCAGCTGGCCCGGCAGCCGGTTGAACTGGCTCCATTGAGAGCCGGTCACACTATCCTGTTATGCGAATTGGATGCGGGGGAAAAGCTGCATCTAATTTGCATCAGTGTAAACCCTGCCTGAAGCTTGTTAAAAGCCTAGCAGGACTACAGCCCAGCATGAAAAACATTGCCTGCCCTAACACACTTTTATAGAAATACAAAAAACTTCTGCCCATGAGTTCAACTTTAACACCCCCGCACTAAAATGTGTGTGTAGGAATGCAGCCCAATATCAGAATGACTGACTGTCTTTCCAAGTTCACCTTAAGACACTAAACCACATAAGGTTTGAGAAAGGAAAGTCATGTCTAAGAACAATATCAGCCACACAAATTTCATTACAAGTATTCACTTATCCCAAGTAAACTAGTTAGTGTTCTGTCCTAAATTATATAACTAGACCCTAAACTGTACATAGTTTTCTTTATATAAAAAAAAAAAGAATCTTTTATAAGAAAACATACATATTACTAGTGGAAAGAGAATATTTTATAATTTGCCATCCAGGCAATATGCTGCACCATTGGGTAAATTGCAAAGCATACTTAAAATGGACCTTCGCCCAAAAATGAAACTTGGCAAGCTTTTGGGGGTGCATTTACACTTTCAAGTGTCACTATCAGGTTACAACACAAGTTGAGCCTTATATCACATCATAGTCAGATCAAGGCCATGCATTGCACAAAAAACAGAGTTGTGTTTTTCCCTAACTTTTCTGAAAATGATAAAATGTATACACTCATATGTATCGTATTGCAGTAGTGTGGGATTTGCCACCTGCCTTTCAAATTTGATTTAAAATAGGCTTTGTGTTACTGTTTACACTTCAGTTCAAGTGTACCTACCCTTATCAGAGCTGTCGTTTTCTGGTTGCAGGCTCAAGAATGGCAAATTGCTAAGGTAAATTGTAAGAGCCATCAGCTTTGCAATGAACAAATCTCCTACGTAGACAAAAACTACAGCAGACGGTTATATTTTTAGAGGAAATTTTCAAAGGAGGCCAGAAACCAGCAGCACAAGGGACAGAGCACACTATACCCTGTTCCAAATTATTATGCAAATTATAGTTTTCTCATTTACCTAAAATATTGATGTAAATAACAGTCAGCATAATTCACGTTATCAACTATTAAGAGTACAATTCAAATTTTATTGAACAAACCTCCTAATGATAACAGTATTTTTTTTAAACATAAAAACTTACAATGCACTGTTCCAAATTATTACGCACAGTAAGTTTCAAACCTCTTTATAGGTTGTAAAGAACTGAAAATTGTCATTTGTTGTGTTTGCAGCATATTTACTGAAATTAAAAGCTATTTCAATCAAACTTATAACAACATTTTAACTTTTTAAACATTTTAACAGGTCACATTAAATTTTAACATATTATTTGATAGCAGCTTCACAGGCTTTGCATTTATTGAACTTGTGAGTTTTTTGGACAGTTTCTGCTTGAATTTGTTTGCAAGATATCAGAATAGCCTCCCAGAGCTGCTGTTTGGATGTAAACTGCCTCCCACCCTCCTAGATCTTTTACTTTGGGATGCTCCAAAGGTTCTCAATAGGATTGAGGTCAGGGGAGGATGGAGGCCACACCATGACTTTCTCTCCTTTTATCCCCATAGCAGCCATTGATGCAGAGGTATTCTTTGCAGTATGAGCTGGTGCATTGTCACCCATGAAGATGATTTTATTATGGAAAGCATAGTTCTCCTTCTGTACCAGGAAAGCAAGTGTTCAGTCAGAAACTCCCACATACTTTGCAGAGGTCATCTTTACACCTTTGAGGACCCTAAAGGGGCCGACCAGCTCTCTTCCCATGATTCCGGCCCAAAACATGACTCTACCACCGCCTTGCTGACGTTGCAGCCTTGTTCAAACAGGATGGCCGTCCACCAACCATCCATCTGGACCATCCAGGGTTGCACGGCACTCATCAGTGAACAGGACTGTTCTTCATTTATTTTTCTACCCAATGGAACCGTTTCTGCTTGTGAGCATTGGTTAGTGGTGGCCGAATAGAAGGTTTATGCACAGTTGCAATACTCTGGAGCAGTGGTCCTCAACTCCGGTCCTGAGGGCCAACTAACAGGCCAGATTTTAAGTATTACCTTGGGGAGATGCAGACTAGAGTACTGCAATCACTGAGCAGCAAATGATATCACCTGTGATGGATTTCAGTTATCTTGCAAACCTGGCCTGTTAGTGGGCCCTGAGGACCAGGGTTGAGGACCACTGCTCTGGAGGACTCTACACCTTGATGTCCGTGGGACTCCAGAGGCACTAGCAGCTTCAAATATCTGTTTGCTGCTATGTAATTGTATTTTAGCAGCTGCTCTCTTGATCTGATGCATGTATCTGGCAGAAATCTTCCTCAATGTGCCTTTTATCTGCACGAACCCGTCTGTGCTCTGAATCGGCCAATAATCTCTTAATAGTGCGATGATCACGCTTACGTTTTCGTGAAATATCAATGTTTTCATACCTCGTCCAAGGCATTGAATTATTCCACACTTTTCGGCAGCAGAGGGATCCTTTTTCTTCGCCATATTTCATGAAAATGGTGCTCTGCTTAATAATGTGGAACACTCTCCTTTTAGTAGTTTTTTCTAATGTAAATTGGGCTCACCTGGCAATCTAATTATCACAGGTATCCGAGATTGTTTTCAGTGATCAAAAGAGACCATAGACACAATGCCATCCATGAGTTAAACTGAAAAACAAAATTATTTAATCTTTGTGACATTAAGGCTGGCCATACACTATACAATTTTCTTGTTCAACTTTCCTTTAGATTTACCAAAACCATGTAATATAGGGTCAAACCTAAACACTTTCAATTTGTATGCAGTCAGGCAGGCCCTTGCACTACATAGTTTAAGGTAAATCTAAAGGAAATTGAATAAGAAAATTGTATAGTGTATGGCCAGCCTAAGACTCGGTCCACAGTAGCGCGACTTGTCAGGCGACTTATCAGCCTGACAAGTCGCGCTCCCTCGCAGTCCATTGACCGCTACAGGACCCGTTCTAATAGAACAAGTCGCTCCTACTTAGAAAAAGGGTCCTGTACTACTTCGGGGCGACCTCAGAGCGCCTTGCATAGACTTCCATTATGTGAAGTCCATGCAAGTCGCTCCGAAGTCATGGTGCATGGGAATGCACAAGTCGCCCCCGAAGTAGTACAGAGTCGTGTCGCCCCAGTGTGAACCGACTTTTAAATAGAATTTGCATAATAATTTGGAACGGGGGGGGCAGATCTTCACCCTCTTCATAAAGTTTCCCCCCTCTGCTACACAAATAGCACTGTCCCTTTTTCTTTTTTCTCTTGTACACTGTTCGGCCCCACCCCTCTCCCATGCACATCACTCACCTAGGAAAATGAAATGCACAGTTCTCACTGTGCTCCTGGGATATGCATGTCGCATATCCCAGCAGGCATTGTCCTTCATTCACAAGGGAGGAGGAGGCAGGTCTAGCAGTGCATCATCAGAAGGCCTGCCGGGTGAACCTGGAAGAGACGACGGGCCTCTCGATACCGTCACAAACAACATGGTAGTGCCGGACTGAGTGGCGGCAGATGACAAGAGGATCTTAGCTGGACAACGCTGGATCCTCTGTGTGGGTGAGTATCTAAACTGTGCAGAAAAAACAACCCGGTAAGCAGAGGATAAAAGAAAATGGGAGGGGGGGTTGAACGTCTGCGTTATTAGTAAGTCATGTCCCTTGTGCTGATTCTTGTGGCTTTTATTTTGACTACACTTTGAACTTTAAAATTGTATGCAGCTTTACTTTGACTGAAAAGTAAGATGCTGTTTTAACACATGGAGCTGCTGAGACAACTTTTAGACACATTTACATCAGTGGCAGTCCTTGCTTGACAGGTAAGCAAGGCCACTTGAATGGATTGCACTTCGTGGCAGTATTGCCTGTTAAATTTAAAGGGGACGAGTGGTTTCGTTTTTGTCACGACCGCCCTCCGTTTCCTGTGCTAGGTTAAGGGGGAGGGTGGTAAAATTGGGGATCAACTGCCCCTCCGGCTGCAAGTGTGAACAAGACTTAAAGCCCAAGAACAATTTAATATATTACAACTTACAATTCGTTAGGTGTGGTGGCTAAATACATTTTTTTTTTTTCCTTCTTCTCAGGCCATTGTTATCACCGGATGATGATCCTGCCAGTAATGCACTTCCTGTTCTAAAGTAACAAGCTCCCACACTGTACTTTATCTAGGAAGAGTTTTGCCTGCCTAGGATAGGAATTGTTAGGACTGCCTGTCTGAAACCACCGTAATTTACACTTGAGTGATGTGTCGCATTGCTTTTGTGTTTTTTTTATTTTGGGCAAACGCATAGGGCAGGCTGTTCGCTTGAATGGGCTGTCCTATGCACGACAAAGGTGACAAAGTAGCTCCTGCACCACTTTTTGGCAGTTTTTTTTTGCAATGTACGTTTTTCATGCAACAAAAAGTGCAATTGCTATCTTTGTTTGGATTTCATTAAGAAATAATGGCACGAGTGCCGTGCATGCTTTGGTACATTTTTTCGTATTTCTGCACAGGTTCCTGGAACATGAAGGTGTGAATAGAGCCTAAAGGTTTTTTTCTGTTTTGGATAGAAAGTGATGGGAGATGCAAGATTTTTGAGTTGTCACCAGAGCAGGAGGTGAGGAGAGATCTTCCAGATGGAGCAACTGGTAAGGTGACAACTGTCAGAGGGAATTCCCCTTGCATCCTGAGAGAAGACTTGAAGGGAAATCATGCCAAAAGGATGCAAAGAGCAAATTATCATTTTTACCACCTCCCTTTTATAGCCAGCGTTATAAAGAAAAGGCTTGGCTAGAGGTACACTATAATGGAGTATTTTAGTATTCAACATATTTTTTCTTCAAAGGAATCCTTAATTGCAGTTCTCCTGATTTAAAAAACCGAACCATGAACATCGTCCATAGTTTCAACATTGTAAGATAATGTCTTGGGGCACATCTGGCTGTCATCTGTACAGACCTAACTTGCTATGGTTTCTCATGTGACTTTCCTAACACATGAAAGCACACATACAGCATCTCACAAAAGTGAGAACACGTCTCACATTTATGTAAATATTTCATTATCTTTTCATGTGACGACTGAAGAAATTACACTTGGCTACAATGTAAAGTAGTGAGTGTACAGCTTGTATAACAGTGTAAATTTGCTGTCCCTTCAAAATTACACACAGCCATTAATGTCTAAACCACTGGCAACAAAAATGAGTACACCCCTAAGTGAAAACGTCCAAATTGGGCCCAGTTAGCAATTTTCCTTTCCTGGTGTCATGTGACTTTAGTGTTACAAGGTCTCAGGTGTGAATGGGGAGCAGGTGTGTTAAATTTGGTGTTATTCCTCTCTCTCTCATACTGGTCACTGGAAGTTCAACATGGCACCTCATGGCAAAGAACTCTGAGGATCTAAAAAAACAAAATTGTTGCTCTACATAAAGATGGCCTAGGCAGCTAGGCTATAAGAAGATTGCCAAGACCCTGAAACTGAGCTGCAGCACGGGGGCCAAGACCATAATGCGGTCTAACAGGACAGGTTCCACTCGGAACAGGCTTCGCCATGATCGACCAAAGAAGTTGAGTGCACGTGCTCAGCGTCATATCCAGAGGTTGTCCTTGGGAAATAGACGTATGAGTGCTGCCAGCATTGCTGCAGAGGTTAAAGGGGTGGGGGGGTCAGCCTGTCAGTGCTCAGACCATACACCACACACTGCATCAAATTGGTTTGCATGGCTGTCGTCCCAGAAGGAAGCCTCTTCTAAAGATGATGCGCAAGAGAGCCTGCAAACCGTTTACTGAACCAGACTAAGGACATGGATTCTGTGGTCTGATGAGACCAAGATAAACTTATTTGGTTCAGATGGTGTTAGTGTGTGTGGTGGCAACCAGGTGAGGAGTACAAAGGCAAGTGTGTCTTGCCTACAGTCAAGCATGGTAGTGGGAGTGACCATGGTCTGGGGCTGCATGAGTGCTGCCGGCACCGGAAGCTACAGTTAATTGAGGGAAGCATGAATGCCAACTTGTACTGTGACATGCTGAAGCAGAGCATGATGCGCTCCCTTCAGAGACTGGGCCGCAGGGCAGTATTCCAACATAACGACCCCAAACACACCTCCAAGACGACCACTGCCTTGCTAAAGAAGTTGAGGGTAAATGGGATGGGCTGGCCAAGCATGTCTCCAGACCTAAACCCTATTGAGCACCTGTGGGGCATCCTCAAACAGAAGCTGGAGGAGCGCAAGGTCTCTAACATCCACCAGCTCTGTGATGTCATCATCGAGGATTGGAAGAGGACTCCAGTGGTAACCTGTGAAGCTCTGGTGAACTCCATGCCCAAAAGGGTTAAAGCAGTGCCGGAAAATAATGGTAGCGACACAAAATATTGACACTTTGGGCTCAATTTTGGATTTTGCACTTAGGGGCGTACTCCCTTTTTATTGCCAGCGGTTTAGATGTTAATGGCTGTGTGTTGAGTTATTTTGAGGGGACAGCAAATTTACACTGTTATACAAGCTGCTTTACGTTTTAGCAAAGTGTAATTTCTTCAGTGTTGTCACATGAAAAGATATATATTTAGAAAAATGTGAGGGGTGTACTCACTTTTGTGAGATACTGTATATACAGTTAACTGCATCTTGATCAGCCAGGTTGCAAATAAAAATTCCAACAAGCTGAAAAATCTCTGCACACAAAAAAGAACACTTCCAGCGTTTGAAGTGGCCTAGTGGTGCATGCATTGCATCGGGTCATCATTATCGGGCTGGCTTTTGTTCCATTTATGACCTAAGGTTATCACGTGTTCTGTTTCATAAACCAATGACAAATGCATTAAAGGGTACAAATAATATAGGCTGATCAAAATTATAAGGGAACCTAAGGGTACATTCACACCTGCTTTTTGGCCCGATAACGTGTAGATGTAAGATCCCCAGAGATAAGCTGCAGAAAGCAGCTCGATTTCTAACCTCGTCCTAAAAACATGGGTGTCTGTTTCTGGTTTCAGTACATTGGGTCACTGACCCTGAGAGAGAATTTAAGTAAAACGGTAATCAATGGCCTCCATATAGCCCCAGTTCAGCTTCCTTAGAGTAGTAGAACTGGTAAAAAGTAATTGTATATTGTGATATGGGGGGGTGCTTAGGGGTTTCAACTTCACTCAGCAGAAATTTTAACATAAAATGCCAAGCCACCTGGATCTCTTTAGCAGCACGACTGCTGCTAGTATACTGGCTTTTCTGGCTTACTCAGCCTTGGCTACAGTACCTTACTGCACAGGCCCACTCCTGGCCTTTCGATAGGGTTCTCTAGCTCCCTCAAGCTTGCTCACTCCAGAGACTCCTGGACTTCCTCCAGCCCCCTGGACTCGCTCGCCTAATCAGCTTCCTCAGTATCCCAGACCCTCTCTTGGTCTCCCAGACTTTTGTAGCTGTCCAATTTTTCCCAGTCCTTGGGCAAGGAATCACCCCTCACAAGGGATGCAGTCTCTGGCCCAAAATGCCCAGCTCTCCTGACAGGGTTTTGTCTACAAACAGCAGCAGCTGCCCTAAGCAATGCTCAGATCTGGCTTGTATATCGATCCTGCAAACCTGTGCAATCACACAGGCTATAGGCAACTAGCAAAGCCTGGACACCGGATTGAAAGTTCTGTCCCAACCAATACTCTTTGGAAACTGTAACTTTTAAGATTTTTTTTTTTTTTTTTAATTTTTATTATTGTTATACAGGATTTATATAGCGCCAACAGTTTGCGAATCACTTTACAATGTTAGGGCAAACAGTACAGTTTCAATACAGGAGGAATCAGAGGGCCCTGCTCATTAATGCTTACAATCTAAATGGGAGGTTCAAGTGATACAAAAGGTAAAAACTATGGTGAATGGGCTGATGGAGATGATACAGTTGTTAGGTGGAGGCAGGATAGACTTTTCTGAAGAGAAGTTTTCAGGGATCACCTAAAAGTTGCTAGAGGTGTAGACGGTCAGACAGATTGGGGTAGGGAATTCCAAAAGATGGGAGAGGCTCAAGAAAAGTCTTGAACCCTGTACTGTTCATGGTGTACCTATAACTACTTCACTATTAGTAGGCTGTGAAAGAGGTAATACCTATGCCGTAGCATAATTCACATGATGAAATATGCACACCACAATAAGAGGCAACATGAAGGCCATTTTGATTTTCATGTAACTTTTCATGAAAGCATTTTCTTAGCATTTACTTTGACGAGTTTCCTTTTAATTTTCTTAGTAAATAGTTTATGATGGCAATGACAGGCAAATCCTCTAAATGGACACTGTAAGATATGAGCTTACAATGACTAATATCAGCAAGGTCGATTATTTAGCAATTAGTGGGCGGTTTCCAAGGCGTGTGCTTGAGATTTAAAGTGGTGTTTAATTGTTAAAAGTGGTTCTGTTACACATACAGATCATAGCCATAATTGTAGCTTTAATTTCTTTTACATTCTCGTAAACATTATTAGAGAGGCTGCATCTTAAGGTCATGGCCGAGGCGTGTCATGGATAGTCAGTGGCTGATTCACATTATGTTTTCCTCTTTCCTCTAAATAACTTTAAAAATTCCATTCAAATTACTTCATTCTTTCCGACAATACAAGCCAGTTTTTATCAGCCTGTAAATATTCAAATACAAATAGATATCAGAGGAAAAAATGTATGGAGGTATACTTCAAAACAAAAACTTTTATTTAGTCTCCACTAATCGAAAGAGCAAATTTAAATTTTTGTAAGCAGACTGGACTTCAGCTTCAAAGCGGTAATAAAGTTAGCAAGCCAACTAAAGAAATGGGACCCCCTGCAGGTTTTAGCCACAATTTACTAGTATACACTGCATACTAACGCATTATGACAGATTTGCCTACAAACTGCGCTCTCCAGCGCCGCAATCTGGCCTGCTTCCCGGTGCTTTTATGTTCACCTAGTCTTCATTCCAGGTTTTGTGTCTTTGGCCACTGAATGGCCGGGCAGGGGTGACACCACTCTTGCCAATGTGCACGGGTGTCGCATCCCTGCAGCACAAAGTGGGCCAGAAATGTGGTCTGAGCTGCGCATGTGCCGCTCGTATCACATTACTTCCTGTCAGGCAGGGAGGAGATTTATGACAGAAGAGGCCTCCTAGGGTCTCTTCTGTTTAAAAAAAAAAAAAAACAAAAACCCTATCAGCACTTTTTTTGTAAATTTAACCATCTCCTACTAGACCCTTATCAGTAAGATGGAAAGATGGAGCTTTCTTTTGGTGGTATTTAATCACCACTGTTTTGGTGTGGGGGTGTTTTTATATAAAAAATATATATTATTTTTTTTTTTTTATAAAATACCCCCACACCAAAACAGTGGTGATATATAAAACATTTTTTTTTTTTTTTTTGCTATACAAGCGAAAAAATACCGACCATTTTGAAAAAACAAACAAAACACACTTTTCTTTCTTAAACAGAAAGTTTTTTTGTTTTTAATACAATTTTGTAAATCTTTCTTCATGAATTTAGTCTGTTTATTCTGCTACATTTCAATGGTGAGAAGAAAACCAAAAAAAATAAACCTAACTCGGAGTATACTGTAAAATTTAGAAAGTGTGAAAGAGAATCTACAAACTATGGTGCATGTATATTTGAAAATTGATCAGTGCTGATGTACTGACACTGTCCCATTAATTGAGTGTCTAAAATGTTAGGACAGTATACAAATTACCCCTTTTTGGAAAGTAGGCAGTCTAAGGTATTCAATAAGGGGCATAGTGAGTTTTTTTTTTTTTTTTTTTTTTTTTGCATCATCATATGATTGGTGTGGCAGTGATCAGGAATACTGACTGGTGAAGTGTAGTCCAAAAAAAAAAAAAAATTCACAGGGTGTACTATTGTGATAGCTGTAATTGGTCACAGCTATCACATGGTACAGGTGCACTGTGAAGTGGCCCTGTTTGGTCACAGTGATCATATGGTACAATCAGAGATCATTACAATAGTACACAAAGAATGAAAGCCATTCATAACTGTCGTGATCGGTCAGATGGTACTGGGGCCAGCCCAGTACCGTGAGCTGCAGCTCCCACTTGTTCATCATTCTGCTATAGGCCAGATGGGAAGCAGTTAAATGTTTTATATTTGAAGTGTTGTTCACCTTTTTGTGTTTTTTACCTGATGTGAAGTTACTGCATAGTTCAATTCTAGGTAATATGATAAAGGCTGCATCCTCTCACAGCACAACTAGCTTGTGTTTTTTTTTTTTTTTTATTTAAACCTTCCTTTTCTTCCATAAGCCAGTGGAGGAGGGAAACGGTGCCTACATGTCACATGCTGGGACTATCTGTCATTGGCAAGAGTGTGACGCTAACAACCTTGCTTGTGGCTTTCCATCCAGGAAGTGAAAACTAACAAAACTGCCTAACTCCAGCCCTTGTGGCCTGACCTCTGAGGAAGAGGTTGGGTGTTATGGGCCATCGTACAACCTAAAACTATTAACAGCAGCTTTAAAAATTAAAGTTCTACGACACACCGCAAGGTGAAGTAAATGGGGCCCACGTAAAACTCTTTTAATATGGAGCCACTATGGCATAATCCATCAAAATACAACTAAAGAGGGTTCCCTCACTCCACCCATCTTTGTACTTTTGGAAATTCCTGGTCTCAAAAGTATTTTATCGGCAAATGGAACAAAAAGTGCAGGTATACAACATAGTCACAGAAATGTAAAGATAAACGTTACATCATAATGAAATGTGAAAGCCATTCTCATGCAACAGTGATAAGTCTGAGGAATCCTACAATTCTACTTTGAGGTTGCATTGTTGCCTAATGTCACCTAACCTTTTCCTCATTTCTAAACAGTCAGGACTGGAGTTGGGCAGTTTGAGCAGCTTTCACCACTTGAAAGGTAGGCAAAAAAATGTTCTTTATTTTGATACATTCATAAAAGGGTTCAAAGGTGAGAAATGTGTCTTGGGGCACTCCTTCTTCTGATGGCTTTGTCTAGACCTCCATGGGCTTGTGGAGGTCAGCAGTTGGGCAGTCCTAGATGTTTATGAATTAGCATCTGCTGCTCAGGTGTTGCATTTGGGGAGCATTGCATTCAGTGTGAAAGTTTGTGCTTAACAAGACCTATCGACATGAGTCCTAAAGTTTTAAAAAAGTAATAATGCACAGTCCAATGTGTGTTTTCACAGCATAGCCATAAATGATACATACTTAAAAAAAAATAACTTGTATTGTAAATATGACAAATAGAATCCCTAGCACTTACTCACTTTGTGTCTTCTGAATGTATTTTGGAAGGGTGATGAAATCCAGTTTCTTCCGCTATAGCTACAGAACACGCTTTTCATAAAATGTTGCATACCTTTCAGCAGTTTTAGTTGACAACCATTACTGCCAACCTTGTGGAATGGCTCTGTTGGAGTAAAATATTAAAAGTTTTTTCCTCTTCTTTTTTTTGTGGTTTTGCACACAGCAGCCTGCATCCTCCTCTTCTCGGGTCCCTCTTCTGTGCTCCTGGCCCCCTCCCTCCTGCCGAGTGCCCCAACAGCAAGCAGCTTGCAATGGGGGAATCCAAAGAGGCTTGTTCTCGAGCCGCGACTCTGCGTGTTCATTCACACACACGGTCCCACCCTCCTTTTCATCCATTTACATCCGCTTCCGTCATCTGTTTTTGAACGGATCAATGCATTATTTTTCTGCCATATGAAAAAACGGATGTAAACGGACAAAGGATCAATTTGTTGCATGCAAAAAATAGCTCTAAGGCTTAAGTGGTTAAGTACTCTAGCTGGAGGATGTAAAAATGGATGACAAACTGATGTAAACTTCATCTGTTTTATCTTTTAAATAAAGATGTGACTGAACTGATAAAATGAACAGCCCACATGTGTGAAAGGGGCCTAAGATGTATTAAAGACATGTAGCATTTATCAAATAATTTTTACCTTTTTGAGTCCTATATAGATGAAAGGCCGAAAGACTGTAATCCATCAAGCTCCACCTCACAACTATATATTCGGCATGTATGTTTATGACCTTGTTTTTCATATAGATCTATCACTTTAATAAATGTCTGTCTGTCATGACATACACTCCCAGTTCAGATACTTCTACAAGTTCAGGGTGTGGAATGCACAAGATTAGATAAGAGTAGTATTCACTCTGTTCAGCTTAATTTTAAAGACAAGTAAACACAGAATGCACTTTTAGGCCTCATGCATACAGTATGGTATGAAAACCCCCCTAGAAGCTTTCCTCTTGCAGCAGCATTTTTGCACCAAAAAAAAACACCTCACGTTTGTAAAAGAGTCTAAGTGTGTAGGTGCGATTACAGACGTCAAGCATTTTTTTTTCTGCCTCTAAATATGCCTGCCACTAAACGCTGCTAAAAATCTGTGTGAATGGACACACAGGCTAACATGCAGGAGCGTTGGGAAGCAGGAAAAAAACGCCTGACACCCCTAAAATCGGCAGTAAAAACGCCCTGTGTGCATGAGGCCTTAAGCCAGCTATACATGGATCAAAATTTTGGCCGGGTTCAGCAGGGACTGGAATAATTTTATTACGTGTATGGGTGCCCTAGGTGTACACAAGTCGATCTATTGATCATCTTGTGTACAACCAGGCTGATGTTTGTGTTTGTTTGGGTTTTTGTTTTTTTTTATGATTTGTGCCACAGCACTGCCTTAACCCTCTTGGGCATGGAGTTCACCAGACCAGAGCTTTACAGGTTGCCACTGGAGTCCTCTTCCACACCTCCATGATGACATCACAGAGCTGGTGAATGTTTGAGACCTTGCGCTCCTCCACCTTCCATTTGAGGATGCCCCACAGATGCTCAATAGGGTTTAGGTCTGGAGACTTGCTCGGTCAGTCCATCACCTTTACCCGCAGCTTCTTTAGCAAGGCAGTGGTCGTCTTGGAGGTGTGTTTTGGGTCATTATGTTGAAATACTGCCCTGCAGCCCAGTCTCAAAGGGAGGGGATCATGATAGTATGTCACATTACATGTTGGCATTCATGGTTTCCTTGATGAACTGTAGCTCCCTAGTGCCGGCAGCACTCTTGCAGCCCCAGACAATGACAGTCCCACCACCATGCTTGACTGTAGGCAAGACACTTTTCTTTGTACTCCTCACCTAGTTGCCGCCACACACGCTTGACACCATCCGAACCAAATAAGTTTATCTTGGTCTCATCAGACCACAGGACATGGTTCCAGTAATCCATGTCCTTTTTAGTCTACTTGCCTTCAGAAAACTGTTTGCAGGCTTTCTTGTGCACATCTTTAGAAGAGGCTTCCTTCTGGGATGACCGCCATGCAGACCAATTTGATGCAGTGTGCGGCGTATGGTCTGAGCACTGACAGGCTCAACCTCTGCAGCAATGTTGGCAGCACTCGTACGTCTATTTCCCAAAGACAACCTTCGGATATGACGCTTAGCATGTGCACTCAACTTCTTTGGTCGACCATGGCGAGGCCTTTTCTGAGTGGAACCTGCCCTGTTAAACCGCTGTATGGTCTTGGCCACCGTGCTGCAGCTCAGTTTCAGGGTCTTGGCAATCATCTTATATCCTAGGCCATCTTTATGTAAAGCAACAATTTTTTATTATATTTTTTTTTTTTTTATAAAATCCTCAGTTTTTTGCCATGAGGTGCCATGTTGAACTTCCAGGGACCAATATGAGAAAGTGAGAGCGATAACACCAAATTTAACACACCTGCTCCCCAACGAGTCACATGACACCGGTGAGGGAAAATGGCTAATAGGGCCCAATTTGGATATTTCCACTAAGTGCCGGTTCACAATAGGGCGACCTGTGAGGCGACCTGGTCGCCTCACAGGTCGCCTTCCATAGGGAAGCTGCGGACCCGTTCTAATAGGAGCGACACAAGTCGCTCTGACCTAGAAAGAGGGTCCGGAGCTTCTTTGGGGCGACCTGGAGGCGACCGCCATAGACTTCAATGTTATGAAGTCCGTGGCGGCCGCTCCGAGGTTGCGGCACGCTGCTCGCACCGCGACCTCGGAGGTCGCGGTGCGAAGTAGCGTCGCTACAGTGTGAACCGGCGCTTAGGGGTGTACTCACTGTTGTTGCTAGCAGTTTAGACATTTAATTGCTGCGTGAGTTATTTTGAGGGAACAGCAAATTGTTACAATGTAAAGTAGTGAGTGTACAGCTTGTACAACAGTGTCAAAGTGTCATTTCTTCAGTGTTGTCACATGAAAAGATATAAGAAAATATTAACAAAAATGTGTGGGTGTACTTACTTTTGTGAGATACTGTATGTACAGTAGGTATAGAAAGGAATCCCCCCCCCCCTTTTTTTTTAAAAAAAATCACTTTTTTTGCCTGAAATGCAGACACAGGTTTTTTTTTTTTTTGTTTTTTTTTTTTTTGTTTTTTTTTGTTGGGGATCACCCCCCCCCCCTTTACTAAAAATGGCTTGTAAACTTAATCTAGTGTAGCTAATCGCCTTCTCAATGGCACACAGTCATTGACTTTTAACTGTGATCAGCTGTGGTCATTTTGATTAGTTCAGAATGAAAAAACCTTTCTTGGTGCATTTATTTTCCCTGGTAGTGCAACTGAAGCAAAGAAACCACTATGGCGGCACCGGCAAGGCACTGTCAAAAGATCTCCAGGATAAAGTTATGGGCAGGCACAAGTCAGGAGACTGATACAAAAAACTTTCAAAGGCTTTATCAATGCCTAAAAGCACAGTGAAGTCTATTTAGAAGTGGAAGGCATTTGGTACAAAACAGACCCTCCCTGGATGAGGACATCGCTCCAGACTGGATGAAAGTGCCAGGAGAAAACTGGTCAGAGAGGCTACCAAGAGGCCTACAGCAACTCTTAAACAGGTGCAGGAATTTAAAGAGTGGTCATTGTGTGCATGTGACAACAATTCCACAAATTCCAAAACGCATCTTGCCTTGAAGATTCCGAGAACACATGGAAAAAGATGTTATAGTCAGATGAGACTGAAATTAAATTTTTTTGGCCACAACACCAAACATTATGTCTGGTGGAATTCCAACACAGCTCACCATCAAAACAACTCCTACAGTAAAACATTGAGATGGTAATCTCTTGTTATGGGGGTGTTTTTCCCTGCTGCAGGGTCTGGAGCACTTGTCAGGATAGAAGGAAAAATAGGTGGGGCAAAATACCATCAAATTCTTGAGGAAAATCTGCTGCCCTCAGAAAGTTGTCCATTGGACAACTTGGGAAGAAGGTTTACTTTCCAATATAACAATGACCCAAAGCACATTGCAAAAATTAAGGCAGTGGTTGAAGGAGAAAAAAGTGAATGTCCTTCATTGGCCTAGTCAGAGCCCAGACTTAAACCCCATTTGACAAATTTCTGGAATGGCTTAAAAGACTGCAGTCCAGAGTAACCATCAAATTTAACTGGACTTGAGCAGTTCTGCAATGAAGAGTGGATAAATATTGCAAAGTCTAGATGTGCAAAGTAAGTAGAAACCTATCCCAACAAACTAAAGGCTGTAATTAAAGCAAAAGGTGGTTCAACAAAATACTGACACAAGGGGGTGATTCTTTTTCTAACTCTGTGATTGTGTTTTTTTTTTTTTTTTTCTGACATGTTAGTGTAATGTGTTTCGCTTGGATGTTATAAGTTGCACTGAGTAAATACAGCTGGATAAAACAAAAACTGTGCCGGTCTTCATTTCAGGCTGCAAAGCAACAAAATGTTTTTTTTAAAGGGAGGGGGGGAATGATTGTTTTCTTTACCCACTGTGTGTGTGTGTGTGTGTGTGTGTGTGTGTGTGTATATACACGCACCCTGATCAATCAGCCATAACCTTAAGACCACTGACAGGTTAAGTGAAAATCGATTATCTCATTCCAGTGCCATCTGAAAGTCTGTGGGATATATTAGGCTGCAAGTAAACGTGTTGTTCATGTGTTAAAAGCAGAAATAAAGAATATCACAGTTGTATATGGTGCTGGGTAGCCGCAGGGTGCCTATGCTGACCGGTGTCCACAGCCAAAAGCACCTACAATGGGCATGTAAGCATCAGAACTGGACCACAGAGTAATGGAAGGAGGTAGCCTGGGCTGATGAATCCATTTTTTTTTTCCATCATGTGGTTGAATTTATTTTTTTGGTTGAACTAGATGGACTTGGGTCTTTTTTTCAGCCAGACTAACTATGTGGATGGCTGACTGCATGTGCTTCGCTTACCTGAGTCAGAGATGGCACCAGAATGCAGTATGGGAAAAAAGCAAGCCAGTGGAGGCAGTGTTATGCTTCAGGCAATATTCTGCTGGGAATCCTTGGTCCTGCCATTCATGTGGATGCTACTTTTACATGTACCACCTACCTAAAAACTTGTTGCTGGCCAAGTACACCCCTCCATGGAAACAATATTCTCTGATGGCTTTGGCCTTCTTCTGCAGAGTGATGCACCCTGCCACAAAAATGGTGTGAGTAACACAACCAGTTCGAGGTGTTGACTTGGCCTCCAGATCTCCATCCATCTGTGGGTTTTTCTGGGTAAATAAGGCCGATCCATGGAGGCCCCATCTCGCAATTTACAGGGCTTAAAGATCTGACACTGAAGGCTTTGTGCCAGATACCACAGCATACCTTCAGAGGTCTAGTGGTGTCCATGCCACTTTTTTTTTTTGGCAGCAAAAGAGGGACCTAATAAATATTCGGTGACTGGCTATAAAGTTATGGCTGATCTGTCTATATACACTTTGTTGTTGCTCCCATTTTCATATACAATTGTGGGAAAAAATAAATAAATAATAAAATGAGATTATATACTCTTGTTGCCAGTGGTTTAGACAATAATGGCTGTATGTGGAGTTATTTTGAGTGGGCAGCAAATGTACACTCACTACTTTACACTGTAGCAAATTGTCATTTCTTCAGTGTTGTCATATGAAAAGATATAATATTTACAAAAATGTGAGGCATGTACTCACTTATGTGAGATACTGTGTGTGTGTGTGTGTGTGTATGTGTAAAAAAAAAAAAAAAAAAGCTAGTTATATCGGTATAAAAAATCGTAAAGGAGTGGGCTGATAAGACTATAGAAGCCCTTTTTTGATGCACATTGTCTAGTGAATGTGCTGGGAATATACAGTGCCTTGCGAAGTATTCGGCCCACTTGAACTTTTTCGACCTTTTGCCACATTTCAGGCTTCAAAAATAAAGATATAAAACTGTAATTTTTTTGTGAAGAATCAACAAAAAGTGGGACACAATCATGAAGTGGAACGAAATTTATCGGATATTTCAAACTTTGTTAACAAATAAAAAACTGAAAAATTGGGCGTGCAAAATTATTCAGCCCCCTTAAGTTAATACTTTGTAGCGGCAGCTTTTGCTGCGATTATAGCTGTAAGTCACTTGGGGTATGTCTCTATCAGTTTTGCACATCGAGAGACTGACATTTTTGCCCATTCCTCCTTGCAAAACAGCTCAAGCTCAGTGAGGTTGGATGGAGATCGTTTGTGAACAGCAGTTTTCAGTTCTTTCCACAGATTCTCGATTGGATTCAGGTCTGGACTTTGACTTGGCCATTCTAACAACTGGATATGTTTTTGTGAACCATTCCATTATAGATTTTGCTTTATGTTTTGGATCATTGTCTTGTTGGAAGACAAATCTCTGTCCCAGTCTCAGGTCTTTTGCAGACTCCATCAGGTTTTCTTCCAGAATGGTCCTGTATTTGGCTCCATCCATCTTCCCATCAATTTTAACCATCTTCCCTGTCCCTGCTGAAGAAAATCAGGCCCAAACCATGATGCTGCCACCACCATGTTTGACAGAGGGGATGGTGTGTTCAGGGTGATGAGCTGTGTTGCTTTTACGCCAAACATAACGTTTTGCATTGTTGCCAAAAAGTTCGATTTTGGTTTCATCTGACCAGAGCACCTTCTTCCACATGTTTAGTGTGTCTCCCAGGTGGCTTGTGGCAAACTATAAACGACACTTTTTATGGATATCTTTAAGAAATGGCTTTCTTCTTGCCACTCTTCCATAAAGGCCAGATTTGTGCAGTATACGACTGATTGTTGTCCTATGGACAGAGTCTCCCACCTCAGCTGCAGATCTCTGCAGTTCATCCAGAGTGATCATGGGCCTCTTGGCTGCATCTCTGATCAGTCTTCTCCTTATATGAGCTGAAAGTTTAGAGGGACGGCCAGGTCTTCGTAGATTTGCAGTGGTTTGATACTCCTTCCATTTCAATATTATCACTTGCACAGTGCTCCTTGGGATGTTTAAAGCTTGGGAAATATTTTTGTATCCAAATCCGGCTTTAAACTTCTCCACAACAGTATCTCGGACCTGCCTGGTGTATTCCTTGTTCTTCATGATGCTCTCTGCGCTTTAAACAGACCTCTGAGACTATCACAGTGCAGGTGCATTTATACAGAGACTTGATTACACACAGGTGGATTCTATTTATCATCATTAGTCATTTAGGTCAACATTGGATCATTCAGAGATCCTCACTGAACTTCTGGAGAGTTTGCTGCACTGAAAGTAAAGGGGCTGAATAATTTTGCACGCCCAATTTTTCAGTTTTTTATTTGTTAACAAAGTTTGAATTATCCAATAAATTTTGTTCTACTTCATGATTGTGTCCCACTTGTTGTTGATTCTTCACAAAAAATTACAGTTTTATATCTTTATGTTTGAAGCCTTAAATGTGGCAAAAGGTCGAAAAGTTCAAGGGGGCCGAATACTTTCGCAAGGCACTGTAACAGTTGAAGACATGGCTCTGCTGTCTGTCTGTCCCATGTGTTTAATTTTAACTTCTAAATACTGAAAGCATTTAATTATTTTCCAGACGGCTCTGGTAATTCTTCCAGGTAGTGTGTTCTGTTTTATGTTGGCATTTGCCTGCCTCCTCATCTTTCATAGAAATTTTCCTATTGGTGCTTGTTGTGACATACAAACTCTTGGTACATATTATTTTTAGAGGAGTACAGTGTCCTGATTTGCTTGGTTCTCTCCAGTGAGATGTGATTACCTATTAACACAGGTTCTGAAAATGAGTAGTTGTAAAATGAGACACACAATTAGAAAACCTATATCTAGGGGAATTTTATGTGACATTTATCAAATGCATATGACCAAAAACATGTCTGAAAGTAACTTATATTGCAGTCTTTGATGTACTGAGTATAGATGGGATGTCCTAATTTTATGATCTTTTAGGTAGGCCCTCCTAGGTGAGATGTCTGAAGTATACAGTATTTCATATGCTTTCTTATATTAATGGCACATCTTCCTAGACCCATCATGTTTATTTCTGCAACGATAGGTGTGAGTCAAAACAAAACAGGCACGCTATAACCACAGGAATATACAGCTATTAAAAAATTTACTGGAGTGCATCATCATTTAGTTGTTATTTTAATAACATAAGAATGCATTACAAGAAAAAGAGAAGAGATATATTCCCCAATTAGCATATCTCCCCATAGTGGCAGGACTGTATTTTCTAGGTACCTAAATTACACAAGCATATACGAAAAGTTCTAAAAAGAATATATGTTCTTTTTTTTTTTAAACTATTTCAGTTAAAAATAACACATAATGTCTCTATCAAGTATTTCATTGAAGATGATAAATACATCACAGATGGCCACTTAGGCAGTTCATCTATTTACAAATTACAAATGGATAGATACACATTACAGAGGGTATAGTAATATACAGCCTTTTCAGGGTCTCCAACATGTTTCGCAGATGATTACTGCTTCTTCAGGAGGGTAGTAGTAATATGTTCTAAAGGGTATGACAACAGAGGATAAATGTATAGAAAAACACCAAAATATAAAGATATGTTATGATACATACAAACAGTATATATTAATATAAAGCTGATCAAAGTAAATATACAAGGGGATTTTTTTTTTGGGAGGGGAGAAAACGCTCACCAAAGGTGTATCAAACATCCACTGTGACTGAAGGGTCCCATCGTGATTATACTCTCACCGGCAGACACGGGGGGAAAAATCTATATAATATCATATAGTCAAAGGGTAAGATAATGTGGTAGCACAGAAATCACTAAGCGTATCAATCAAAATAATGAGTTGCTAATCATGATGTTCAATAAATAGAACTAACCTTAAAAGCAATAGCTAAAGGTCTATGAGTCAGGGTGTGGTAACAGGACAGTCCTGGTAGCCCTATACAGGGCAGCAGGTATAATAACCAATTAACAAAATCAAGGTGAGGGAATGGAACAAGCTCCATGTGTAAAAGATGAGAGGGAAGCTCAACAAATCTCCCCAAAGCTGCAGCAGGAGTCGAAACTTTACTGAGGTTTCATAAGGGGAGGAAAAAGAAAAAAGGGGGGTATATTAATAATAGTCAGTGTTTCTGCACTACATCCAAGGTGTCAGAAGGTAATAAGGATTTAAAATGACAAAGATACCTGTATAGAGGCCCTGTACCGCATCACCCTGGCTCCGAAAATCTACTCACAAACCGGCGTACCACGCCTGTTTATGTATTCCCCCAACCCAGATGTTGGCTGACGTCACAGGGGGTGACCTACCAGGGTCAGATGTGCCGTAACACGCATGCGCGGATGCCGCGCTTAAACGCTGGGTGTGGTCCAACTGGACCGCACACGCGGAAGTAGGAGATCCTTGTCCCACCCAGCACATCACGCGTCCGCCGGAGAGAGAGCATCCCTACCTCTCTCACATGGTAGGGATGCAATGAAACACCAATGAACAAGGGAGACCACCCCACCTGAAGAAACGAGATTAAATATATAGAAGTCATACAAGGAATTTAGGTACATACTACATAATAAAATTACATTAAACATACAATTGTACATATATTATAAGACAGCCTAGTAAACCAAAACATTAACCAACTTTTGATAGTAGTCATGGTAATATATAC
>NC_138768.1:610492611-610565111 GCF_965119305.1 Pelophylax lessonae | reverse complement strand
TACAGCCATTTTGCCTATATTTGGCATCTCTCTAATGCTGTTGGTTAGCTGAAATATATTAATATTAGCATTACATAATTTGCTAAGGACATGCAGGATTTACTGCAAGCTGTAATGCTAATTAGTATTAGATTATTGTAGTATTGTAAGTATTTGATTTTGTGACACAGGCAGTTTTATTTTGGTTCACCAGGGACGAAATGCTGGAATTAAGCTCTATAGAAATTTTTTGTGTCACAGTTGGTAGCTGGAACGTTTCCTGGATACAATTATCATGGTTGCCAAATTATTTATTGCAGAATTATTAAAGCATTGTTTTAGAATAATCTCAATAATGTATGCAGTATGATGTCATATTAAGTACAATGTTATTTCTTATTGCTGCTACTTCTCTTCAGAGGATTACCGCCATTACAGTTACGGTAATTCTGCACGGACTGCTCCTTTGTGTTGTGTGTGGCCTTGTCTTGTTCTTATTGCATGCATTGTAATGTTATGTATGTACTAACAGTGAAACCCATGAACTGGATACATTTACATGCATACCAGGTGCTTTTTTATGCAGGAAAATATGTAGACATCTAAATTTGAGCAAGAAAAATGGAAGAAGAATTATGTGGATCTCTACATTTACGCATCTAAACACGTGTTTACAGGAGTACCTTAATGGCCACTTTTTACTTGGAATCTTGCTGCCAGCTAATGCCAGCAAGACCCCGTTTAGATATCAGTAAATGCATTATGGCTGTACCAGCCCTTGCAAATAATTTTTGGGGTTAAAACTGTTAAAACATTTTTACGTAGGCATAAATAAATACATTATTAAACTGAACTGTATAGCCTGCTGTTGGCATCACAAGCCTATGGTTACCATGCTGTGGCTCTTTCTTCACACCCCCAAGTCATGTTAGCTATAGCAGGAAAAACGGAGTAGCAGCCTGGTGGCCATGCCCTCAGGATGCCATGGGCTTACCAGTTTTAAATTACTATTCTCACTGGATAGGGCTCTAAGTAATTGTAAATGTTCAAATACAAAAAAGAGACATAGTATAGTATTTGCACATATCCTTTATTTAATGTAGCATGATGAAAAGATTTAGCCCGTCCTTTTGCTCCAGAGGCTACCATCTAATTTTGCCGTAAAGGGAAAAGTGTGGTTGGCAGCTGTTCTTAAAAAGATCCATAGCTAATAAGCGAGAGAGGCTAGGCACCTATAGAGATAAAATGCTCCTGTAATTTCTGGGAGGCATGCATCCTGTGTAATTAAAGATGTAGTTAGTCTTTAACCTAACCCACTAAAAACACATTTCAACATTTTTATTGTAGACTTTCACTTGATTTTAACTGCTTTTGTGATTTTGCTGAGGAATTGTACTAAATATCTTCACTATAAAGCGGGTTATTGTATCTTAACAATAAAACCAAAGCAGCATAATCTGCTTCAGCTGTTTTCTAATATGTTCAAAACCCGGTAATATATTTTCCCAGACTATGCGTCAGAATCTACTATAAGTGCATAACCTTTCCTGTATCAGAATGAATAACCATGCAAAGTCTGTGAAATTAAACATACACTATATTGTCAAAAATATTGTGACACCTCCCTTTACACGCACATGAATTTTAATGGCATCCCAGTCCTTAGTCCGTAGGGTTCAATATTGAGTTGGCCCACCCTATGCAGCTATAACAGCTTCAGCTCTTCTAGGAAGGCTGTCCAAAGGTTTAGGAGTGTGTCTTTGGGAATTTTTGACCATTCTTCCAGAAGCGCGTTTGTGAGTTCAGGCACTGATTCTGGCCAAGAAGGCCTGGCTCGCAGACTACACTCTAATTCATCCCAAAGGTATTCTGTTGAAGTCAGGACTCTGTGCAGGTCAGTCAAGTTCCTCCACCCCAAACTCGCTTATCAATGTTTATATGGAACTTGCTTTGTGCACTGGTGCGCAGTCATGTTGGAACAGGAAGGGGCTATCCCAAAACTGTTCCCACAGAGTTGGGAGCATGAAATTGTCCAAAATGTCTTTGTATGCTGACGACTTAGGAATTCCATTCATTGGAACTAAGGGGCCAAGCCAAACCCCTGAAAAACAACCCCATACCATAATTCTCCCTCCACCAAATGATTTGGACCAGTGTATAAAGAAAGGTCCAAAAGAAATGGATGAGAGAGTTTGGGGTGGATGAACTTGACTGGCCTGCACAGAGTTCTGACCTCAATCTGATAGAACATCTTTGGGATGAATTAGAGCGGAGACTGCGAGCCAGGCCTTCTGGTCCAAAATCAGTGCCTGACCTCACAAATGAGCTTTCGGAAGAATGGTCAAACATTTCTATAGACACACTCCTAAACCTTGTGGACAGCCTTCCCAGAAGAGTTGAAGCTGTTATAGCTGCAAAGGGTGGGCCAACTCAATATTGAACCCTACGGATTAAGACTGGGATGCCATTAAAGTTCATGTGCGTGTAAAGGCAGGCGTCCCAATACTTTTAATAATATAATGTACATGGGCTTATTTTGTTAGAAAAAAAAATTGACTGCTGAAATAACCAGAAATCTGATTGGTGATTTAAGGTTTACTCTACGTTGATGTCAGGATTGATTTTTGAGTGCTTTATTCAATAAACTCAGTCAATTTTGTTTTTTTTAAAACTGAAGTAGAAAAAATGTCTAGATAGTCTTATTAAAGCTGTATTTTCTTTCCTTATAGATTGAAAATGTATAATTTAGGTGAACATAGGAAAGCTGCTGTTTGACCATCTATGGCCTAATGACAGTCCTAAAATATCTGAACGTGGCCATAAAAACATTTAGTTTGATAGTACAATCTTTGTAAACTGTCCTTTAGATTTAACAAAACTGTTAAGTGAAGCCCTATGAAAACAGTCCTTGTACTATATGGCTGTTGGCAGATCTCAAGGAGATCGTATGATCAGATTGTAACACATAGGGTAAGCTTTGAAGCTTTTTACCTTCTTTGCTTGTTGTGGGTTGAAAATGCGGTATCTCTTATCTTAATTCCTTGATAATATCTTCAATAACTTGATAAAAGGCAATGATCCCTGATTAACCATGTCCTGAAATGTTGAAGATGTTGTTGCAACCCTGTATGTTGTTCAGTACTGTGCTGTTTTTTATGTCATACTACTCATTCCAACTTGCCCCTTGGTCACCAGATTTTTCTTTTCCATTACAGGGACCTCCTGGACCACCTGGGCCACCTGGTTTGCCTGGATCAAAGGTGTTATACCTAATTTTAAAAGATATTTTTATGTATATAAGCCTATACATAGAGCAACTCAGCTTCCTGTATAACTTTAGAAATGTTTTTAATATTAATGAGCATATTGACATTTTAACAAATTTAAGTTACAGTATAATACATTTTGTGCCTTTATGCTTATGCTGCTGGTTGTATATGGTGGCAATTGCTATGCTTTGCTACTCTATGAAGGCAATGCTTGTGTAGTGCCATGCATCAAAAATACTAACCCTAATTACCAATTGGCCTATAATTTCAAACTGATGAATCCATCTAAATCATCCCCTGCATTATTACAATATCAAGTTGGTAAAAGCAAAGCCTACACTTTGATATCTAGAGTTCATTTTTGAATGAACACACCTATTAGGCCCCTTTCACACATGCGGACCGTTCAGATCCGCCTGTCAGTTTTTTAGGTGGATCTGAATGGGTGCCCCATGCATCTCTATGGGGCAGCGGATGTCAGTGGAGACATGTCCGCTGACACCCGCTGACATCCGATCCGATCCTGTCCGTCAAATCCGGATGGATGCAAACCCTATTTTCCATCTGTCCAGCGGATCGGATCGGATGGGATCGGACAGACAGGCGGTCAATTCTCATCCGATTCCCCCATAGAGGACAGCGGGGATCTGACACCTCCATCTCCGCACACAGAGCGGAGACGGAGCTGTCACCCGCCTGTTCAGAGGGGGATCGGCGTATCGATCCCCCCCGCTGAGCAGCACAGCTCCGTCAACGGGATGGAGCCCTGTGAAAGGGGCCTTAGTCTTTTAATTTAGACATTTGAGAGGTGTTTTTTTTAAAACTTTGCAATACTCTTAAATCCTAGTTCAAGCTTTTTTTTTTTTTTATGATCTGGCAAACGTTTAGTAATCTCCCCGATCTTTCTTCCAATTTACGTTAGAAGCATCTTACATTATCATATGAAAAAGTTGTCTTTCAATCTCTTGTGAAATTTGCTAGTTGAATGTAAACTTCAGTAAAGCCTAACGGGCTTGTCTTCATTGCTCCAAGTGTGATAAGAGACTGGCAACTTCTGTCTGATGATGGTAAGTGTTTCTAATACTGATAACAGCGTTCTTGACAGGCTAGCTTTAAATGAAAAACTCTGTACATATCACAAGCTGTCATTTTGTGAAATCACAGACAGAAGCTACGTATTGTAACATGAACTGTCCCTTTGCTTTCTTTATGTTCTCAACGAAGATTACTCTTTCACTACAAGAAGCTGATGTATGCATTTAGAAAGCCATAATCACCTAAATATGGTGTGGTGGTTTCATTCAATATCTGCCAGTGAACTTAGCTCATGGTAACTTACATTGTTTCTACAGGGAGAGGGAGGCCCTATTGGTCCTCCAGGAGTTGATGGGGAGCAGGTAATGTTTGCAGTAATTTATCATTTAAAATTTCAATGTGTAGGGGGTGGTTAATATTAATCAATACTGAAATGGACATTAATGCTCAGAAATAAGTAATCTTGAAATAAATGACAATCACTCAAGTCTAAAATAATATATGATTGTTATTTACATAATTACTATATATTCTAAAAGTTATTTAGCTTAGATTAACACTGAAACACTAAAAACCCATGTTCCATGCACATTTCCCAAAACGCATTAAAAACGCACTCCAGCTTCAATCTGCAGCAGTTGTCAATGTTAAGTTAACAACATCTCAAACACAGAGCGCCATTGCAGTGCTTTTGCCTGCACTGGATCGCATGATACAAAAATACCATGCGATTTGGTTGCAGCGCGATTTGACCACAAATTGCACCACACAGAATCACATGTGAATCGCACAGGAATGTGTAGTGTATTCATAGTGTGAACTGGGGCTTACTGGCATCTCAATGCGATTGCCATTTTTTAACACACAGATACCTTCATTTTTGAACATTAGTGTCCTAATACTACCACATCATTGCCTAGATGTTACATTTCCGAACATTAGTGTCCTATTGTCCTAATAGATGTTTTTATTTCTGAACATTAATTTCCTAATACTACTATATTACTATCTAGATAATCTTTCATTTCTGGACACCAGGATCCTAATACTACCATTTCATTGTTTAGATCAGCCTTTCTCAACCTTTCTCAACCTTTCTACCACAGGAGAACCCCTGAAATAGACCTGAATCTCTGGGAAAACCCACTAAAATGATTAGACCTACAGTTCATTATACCGTAGCATAATTAGTAGGATGCAGAGAGTTTTAAATAAATGTGTAAAGAATAGGGTTTACTTAATAATCTTCCTCTGGGGTTCCTCCTGGATGAGGGTGACCTAATAATCAACCTCTGGACTTCCCCCAGAGCTTGTTAGGGGTTCCTTGGAAGTAAAGTCTCTCAAGGAATCCTCAGCAACTTCTGGAGGAACCCCAGGATTTCATGGAACCATGGTTGAGAAAGACTGTTCTAGATCATGCTCATTCATTTCTGAGCATTAGTGTCCTAATATGACCATATCACTTTTCAGATGTTTTATTTTCTGAACATTAGTGTCCTAACATCACCATGTCGCTATCTAGATGTTCTTTCATTACTGAACATTAATGTCCTAATACTACCATGTTAATATTTAATTGTCCTTCATCTGTTAGAGGTTACCACTAAAGTATTATTTTCTACCCAGCAATAGCATGACTTCCTGCAGTACTGCTTTTGCTTGACAACAGATGAAAGCTGACAGGGCAGTAAAGTTGGTGGAATAGGACTAGATGTAAATCATACCATCATAGATTTGATTTGATTCACTTAAAAACTATCTGTAGTCTCTTCATATTCAAACATTTAAAGAAGAAAACAAGTGACTCCTATTTTATTTAGCTCTTGTTCACAACAGTGCGACTTGTCATGCGATTTGACAGTTCCAAATTGCATGACAAGTCGCACCCCCATTGCTGCCAATGAAACTATTTATATCACCAGGGCTCATGTCGCAGTGATTATGAAAAAGTTCCTGCACTACTTTTTACCGATTTCATTGAAACTTACATAGACTTCGGTTAAATGAAGTCACTGATATCACGCTGAAGTAGCGCAATTTCAAAGCCGTACCGTTGTGAACCAGGGACAGTGTACAAAAAAAAGTATTTTTTTTGACCAAAAATAATACTGTGTTTTGATTCCCATCCGTGCTTTATATTATGTTAAAAAAAGCAATGGTTTATGTGTTACTGTTCATATTACACTGCCAATGTACATGTGCTTATAATTTCTAGGAGATCTCTAGAGATAAGATTTTGTAAAGATGTTACTAATGCCACCTTCCCTTGGCAGTAGACAAACATCTGACCAATGTGACAAATTAAAGATGGCAGTTTCAAACATCTATCTAAAAACCTAATGCACTGGACCTTAAAGTGATTGTAAAGTCTCACTTTTTTTCCTTATAAAAATAACAAACATGTTATACTTACCTGCTCTGTTGCAGTGGATTTGCACAGAGCAGCCCGGATCCTCCTCTTCTGGGGGTCCCTCTTCTGTGATTATAGCCCCTCCCTTCTGATGAGTGCCCCAACAGCAAGCAGCTTGCTATGGGGGCACCCGAGCCGAGTCACAGCTCCCTGTGTCCATTCAGACACAGAGCCCTGACCTGGCCCCACCCCCTCTCTCCACTTATTGGCTAGCTGACTTTGATTGACAGTGTCTTTGCCAATCAGGAGGGAGAATCTTGAACAGCTGAGACACTCATGAACATCACTGGATAGGGACCTCAGGTAAGGGCCGAGGGGGGCTAAATGGATTAGGATTAAAAAACCTTTCCTTCTGACTTTACAAGTCTTTTAATAGGAACTTAATATGCTTTTAGGTCAATTTAAATTTATAGTTTTATATTTAAAGTTTATTTTATTTATTTTTTTTTAACTAATGCTTAAAGTAGAACTTTAGGCAAACTTTTTTTTTTTTTTTCATTTTGGATAGAGCAAGGGAGAGGTATAACCCCTGTCAGATTTTTTTTTTTTTTTTTTGCCATATGTGTCCGACTGAGGAAATATACCTTCACTTTCCCATAGCCAAACAGTAGATGAGAAAAAATGAAGGGAATTTCTTGGGGATCATCAGGTCACCAGAACTAGAGTCCCCAGTGGAAGATTTCCCCTCTATTACTTTTCTGGGGGCAACCCAAAATTTGTTGTTTTTTTTTTTTTTACTTTGACTTTCAATAATAATGGTAAACAGGACAAATAGAGAGGGTGAATCTTCCTAATGGGGACACAGACAGCAATAAAAAACTGATAAGCATTCTAATCCTTCTCCACTCAATTCAAAACGCCACCCTATCCAAAACTCAAAAATAGTTTTGCCTTTAGTTATACTTTAACGTATATCTAAAGCAAAGACTTATTTTTTGTATAGAGTAGGACATGGTAAAATCACTCTCAGGCTTTTTTTCACCTGTGTCCCATTTTAGAAATTTACCTTTAAGAGGCGGGTAAGTCTCCCAAGTGTGGGCACAGAAAGCATTAAACACCTGAGATGGGTTTAAACACTTCCTTACCCTATCCAAAACAGAAAAAAGGTTTGTATTTAGATATACTTTATAAATTTTTCTGAGAGCCGGTTCACATACAGGCGACCCGACTTGCCGGGGCGACCTGTGAAGTCGCGGTGCGACATGCACAGACTTCATATCATTGAAGTCAATGCAGGTCGCTCCAAAGTAGTAAATAATATAAAATAGCTGCGCTATGCACCACTTAGCTAAAATTCATATAACACTTAGTGAATAAATTACATAAATGAAATTAATATATATCTGTGAAAAGCAGCTACACAAAATGACCCTGAAAAAATCATAAAGCATAAAAAGTGTAAAATTGTAGCACTTAAAACTATTACTAAAAAGTCCATGTAATTAAAAGGAACAGTCCTTAAGATCAATCCAAGTGATGGATAACCACGTGTAGATGGAAACTATAGTGTACAGTCCATTTTCCCTTCAAAGGCCACGTGACATAGACCACCACCAAGAGAGGTATCTTAAATACCCTTACCAGATCTCACCATGTATTGAGCAGTACACCGATATAGACCTCAAAGACATAGGATCGATCCCAGCAGATGTCCAAGGCACACTAGATCACAAACACTGATATCCTCTCGCACTTGATCTTCATAGGCCAGGTTGTCCTGCTGCTATTAAACAGGATTGACAATGTTGCGATTGCAGTGAGGTTGGCAGTGTGGGTTCCACCAATGCTCATAGAATTGTTCCTCTGATCTCTGCTCCAGGCGCTGGAGATACAGCATATACTCCTGGACTGTGCTCTCTGCCTGTGTTCCTCACCACTGCAACTCCTGGTCTCCAACTGGCCAGCCCCAAAGTAGTACAGGACCGTTTTTCTAAGTCGGAGCGACATGTGTCGCTCCTATTAGAACGGGTCCTGTGCTAATCTATGGCAGGCGACTTGTCAGGCGACCAAGTCGCCTGACAAGTCGCCCCAGTGTGAACCGGCTCTAATTGTTTATAAAAAATTTATTTAGCAAATAAACATTTCATTCACGATGCTTTCATGGCACTGGTTTTGCAGAATAGTCTGTTTTTTCATCACTGCTGCTCTCTTTGTGATTGTCTTTTTCTATATGAAATTTCATTCAGAAAAAGAGGGTGTGTGTGTCCCTCTTGTGACTTAGGCAGGCCATACACAGTTTGAATCTTGGCTGGTTTAGCAGGAACCGGTCGAAATTTGGACCTTTATGAGCAGGCTCAATGTACTAAGTTGATCGATGGATCGACTTGGGTACAACCAGCCTGCTGGATTGTCTTGTGGTTATCGCTAGTGGCTGCTATAGCTGCTAGCGATAGTCTCTGTTTTCTCAATGGCCTGGCCGGAGGGATTCCTGCATCAACACTGTATGTGTTAATGGGGGAATTGAGCTAAGTTTCTTTCCCACAACCCATGGTTGAAGGAAAGAAATTCGCTCCATGTATGGCCAACCTTAATCAACATTGTATGTCATTTTCAACGAATCTGCTCTATGAAAGCTTAGGCTTTTTATCCAGCATGTAAAAAGAAGTCTAGAGCTTCAACTGCTGGCTTCAAATGGTAAACATTTAAAAAGTGAAAAAGGTATTCCTCTTTTTAATGTTGAACTTTATGAATATAGACCTTATATACTAAACACTAAACAGTCCCTTAAATCATACATGATCCAACTTTAACACAATAAAGTGTTAACTCGATTATCCAGATAGCAATGTTTTAACCCATAAATGTGATCAATATGTCACACATAGGAAACTGCTGCTTCTTTTTTTAAATGTGTTATAAAATTGGGTGTTATTACCAGCTACCAATTAGAATAAAAGGTTGGCTCTGATTTAGAGCTGGTATGGGAAATGTATAAATAAATTGGTGGAGGTGGGCACTTTAGGGAGTTATTGTCTGAAGGCATGTCAGTTAGTAAGGCTTATAGATGTTTTTGCAATAAAACGTACACGCTATAAGAAAATCGGGGTGAACATTTTCGTCCGAGGAACGATCGCACAATTTTCTGATAGTGTGTATACAACTTTTGACAGCCGATTTCGACCTTCCAAATGAAAATTTCCAAAGGGACAAACTCCAAAATTTTTACCCTAAGGAAACAGAACAAACAATGTTTGTTTAATATGTACCGCTTTCGTACGATTTTCGTATGAGAAATATCAGATACGAAAAACTGCACGTGATCAGAAACAACAAATAACAAAAAAAAAAAAGCCTTTGTCATAAGAGAATTTTCTTACTGCCTTGCCTGTGAAACATCGAGGAAAACCGGCCGATCATGTGCCCGGTTTTCTCAAAGTGTTTACGGGGCTTAAATGTAACACCAGTTTCTGGTGGGAGAGCACAATACAGTGTTAGACTTAGCAGCAAATCTTGGGTCACTCCGGCAGACCAGTCACAACTTCTAGAGTTGACTGGTGCTATTCCTAACATCACGAGAAAAGTTGGTGTTAGTTATAATTGCAGAATCCAGCCTCAACAATTACTGTTTTGAACATTATAAATTTTAAAGTACATGTTTTGTTAATGTTCCTTTTGATTCCACAGGGGTTTGCATTGTATTGTATATACGAGATCTCCACAGAATGAATGTGGGAGCCCCACTGCAAAAGTGCAGAAATTACATAGCCTGAATGCAGTAAAGCTTTTTAGATGGAAGATGGGCAATTAACTGTTACAAGGGGTTTACAGTCACCGTTAGAATCGATTCCCATGAATACAGCCATTATTTTGTTCTCATTTTCAGTCATTGTAATTTTTTCTTGTTTACTTCTTCAAGATTGTCATTTTCATCTTGATATACTTTTCTTAAAACTGGTACTCACAGAGATCATTTTATTCTTCCCATTCTGCCTCAGTATCTTCTTGTTCTATCCCAGGCTTTTGATTGCACTGCTATTGCTAGGTAACAGTACTAAATGATGATGGAATTTTAAGTACCTGCCCCATGTAAACATTGCATTAACAGTAATATCTAATGGCCAGTTATATATGGTTTGTACATTAATTGCAATTACATTTACGAGAGGAACAAATTATAGGCTTTGGGTTATACATCCATTCAAAGGAGAATTAATCATTTTAAACATGCTAAATGTAGCTTGTCACGCTTGATAAAAAAAATAAACGCAATGTAAATTAATTTTGTATAACTATAAGATCTTAAAGTTGAGCGTAGAATTTACATACGCAAATATCAAAGTCATTTTTTTTAATTTTAAATAACTTTCATCATTTAATGCTGTGCGTTATTTACAATCTGTTACTGACTATTTAAACTACTGTGGCAACTAAAGATAATGAAACCATGCCATGATTCACATAAACTAATATATGAAATTAATCTCCATACAGTGGTTTTGCACATTGCTCGAGGTGTAAAAATTGAATTCATAAATGCTTTCAGCGTATTCTTAACTACTACTAAATCTGGCAAACATTACTAGGAAAAAAAAATAGTTATTGCCCACTAGTCACTAATGAAAGTCAAATAAAATAATATACCAGTAAGGTAGCTAAAATTTGGAAATGGCTGGCAGATTCAAGTCTAAGTAGTAAAACAGTATCATATCATCATTGTAAGGATTTTAACGGACTTCACAGATTATTATCTGCTTTTGTTCCGTAGATATTGAGACTTGCTGAAAGTCAGTTTTAAGTGGTTGTGCTTCTATCAAAAATACAGCCCCAGTTTCAGTCTTGTAATGGGAAACATTATACTAGCATCCCTACAGACTTGCAGGATTCTTGTTAAGTAGTTCATCTTAAATAACATATTGTAAATATAGTGTTTTTTAAATATTATTATTACTGTAAGCCATCATTGCAGTCCTTCTATTATACAGTCATCTTTATTGTGATCACCCAGTAAAAAACCCTCTTTTAATATAGCAAGACCTTTTTGGCATTAAAAAGTGACATTGACATTGCATACAGTGTTACATTTGGCTTGGTTGCTTGGCTGGACTTCCTGCTACTGAATAAACAAGTATGATTCTTTGTGCTATATAAAATATACTCCCTACATGCAAAACAGTCAGAAATCAAACTTCTATACTATAATAAAGCCTGTGTGTTGTATTCACTTGAAAAAAAAAAAATATATATATATAATATAATATAATATACCAGTAGCACAGCTCCTCTAGAGCTCTGAGATACAATTTGAAAGCCTAAGTGCAGCCAAAATGAAAAAGCATAAAAATCAGCACAAGGGACATAGCAAGTTGCTTAGTAGGATGTGTCTGTTGTGCTGATGTTGATGATGATCTTCTTTTAGTAGTAATCTTCGTCTGCCCATGTTCCCCAACCCCCACCCCTGTAATCTTCTAGGGTGGTGTGGGTTATTAGAACTGTGGGCGATCTCACATTCCTTTGATGATACCCTAGAATTTTTTGAGAAAGCTGTCATTTATGATTGCTCCATTGCTGAAAAACTCACTTGGTGTCACTATTGAAAAAGATTGGTCTCCTGTACACTCATCAATGAACTTAACCAAATTTATAATCCTGCAAGTCCTTTTGGTATGTTTCTACAAAAATGTTCTATGTTTTGGAAGAAAGTTATTTGAACCAGTTTTCTTTTTTTTTGTCTTTTGTCCCTAACTTCATGTTGGAAATACAACAGGAAGTGACATAAAATCTCTCCAAAGGAGGGGTAATATCCTCTTAGAAAGTTATCTCCAGATAAGGCATCCCCATTGGAAGATTGGCCTCCCCATGGTCACCAGAAATAGAGACAATGAACCTCCCCAGTTGTAACACAATATCAATTACTTCAAACCCTAGCCTTCACTGTTTTGATAATTCCTCTTGGCAGGGATATTTTCTGTTACAATGTCTTTGCACATTTCTGTAAAGATGTAGCATTATTTGCAAATATTTTTAAAGCAATGACAATGCAATGCAAAGTGTTTGCTTGTGCTGCTCTAACTCCTATACCATAATAAAGATTTAGTTGCTATGCACCTCACACAAAGGATGTGGTGGGAGTGATGTTCACTGCAAGTTTCAATTCCTTCTTTTTTCAGAACTAGAGAAGATCCCATCTATGCTGGTACAGTGGGGTTATCTGTACAACTTTTTATATGGTGGCCAGTGTTTTCTCCCATTTGCTGGTTCTCCAGTTTGTTACAACATAAATGTTCCCAAAAAGGGATTTTTTTCTTCACCGTATAAGGCTTTAGAACAAAAGAACTGTTGAATATTAGCTTCCTTCTCAGTCCTGTGCAGCATTGCAATAGGAGTCAACAGGACAGCAGAATAATGATGTTTTGATTTTGAATACAGTGTTCGAGTTGAACTTCTGTTACCACTACTGGTCCTATACTGTACCCTGATTGACTGGGCAAGACATGGTGGATGCATTAAACACTATTTTTTTTAGTTACATCCACTGCTTTCATGGTTTTTGCCTCCACAAGGGACTACTTAGTCCACAACAGTATATCATTTGGATGTGAAAACATACACATTACCACAACAGTGGATAAATCAGCAATAACACGAGTAAGTACCCAGTATTCTAGTTCACTAAATCATGACATCTTTTTTTATCTCTAGAAACCACAGAGCTGCATGCTATCCATCTTGTAAAGAGAGTACTTGCATACCCTGTAAGTTTTCCTAACTGTTAATTAAGTTGCTATTGCATTGAACAGGGCCCTAAAGGTTCCAAAGGAGATCGTGGAGAGTCGGGAATAGCGGGAGAGAAAGGAGGCATTGGCCTCCCTGGATTACCAGTAAGTGTTAACAACCATCTCTGTTGTCACCCAATTTCAATTGACTAATCAAAGATTTCAAAGATTCCTGAAATTGATTGTCTTTGGGAATTGTAATTAAATGCAAACAAATACTGTACACTAATTCAAAATGTATATGATCTCAGCCAAAGTAGTTGATAGTATCTAGTGAGAAATATTGCCTTCAATTTAAAAAAGAAAATATGAGCTGCAACATTTAATTATAAGTGTATCTGCACTTACAGTTTTCTCCTAGTGCCCCTACAAAGTTCCACAAATACCTGTTAAGCCTGTGCAATTCACTTAATGCAGCTTACTGTGATGGTGTGGCAACAATGCTGCACTGCTTCTGAATTCAGAGTTGCCACTCCCACATAAGCTTTGTAAGGGAAGGTAAAGGAAAGTTTTTGTTTAGTTTGCTTTAATCTTATGATTCTTGTGCATCACATAGTAACTGGATTTAGTACTTGTTTAGACTGTCATAGTATTTAGGTATACTGGTGATGGATGTTCTTAAATATCATGCTTTGGCAAGCAACAGTAGTCACAAATAGACAGGGTCCATGATTTCCTAATTCTGCCCTTATGTTGGATATTTACATCACATTTTGGAATTACACTGCTTTTTTTATTATTAACAAGTTCAATAACAAGAGGGCTGTGTCCTTTCATTAAATGGAGATTTTTAGGTATTTTAGGTATACACACTGTAATCACATGGTTATGTCACCATAATATTCCCTAATATTTTGCTGCCCTCTTTGACCAAAAATACATTATGCTGGAGTAAGCACATGTGAATTATAGCACCCTTTCAAGCCCAGTCCCCTGTGCCATATAATTTTTTCAAATACAATTTACTGTTAGAAAGTGCTATTGGGGGCAGGATGCAGTCTATTATATATGCAGAACCACTTTCCAACCATAAAGACCACCAAACAAGAAAAAGGAAAGATGATTCAGCGTTTCTTATCCTAGCCAAAGAAGCCTGGCTCCTTCTAACATCCCTTACATTTCTCTTTATGAACTCAGCCACACATGCCCAGAGGTGGCCATAAGAGGCAATAAAATAAGAAATATTAATTGACACTATTTGTACATTCTGTGCCTTGGTGATGCTGTCCCTTCTGCTCTAGGAACTGACCTCAAGATTGCCATTGTGGTAAATACAGCCCTGTCTATGAGACTTCTGTGACTGCACTTTTATTATACAAAGCTTATTCACATTCTGTATGCGATCAAATGCTACTTCCTTAAGTTTATTTCCCTGAGTTTGTACATAGGATAATCATAGTCTAATATAAGAAAATAGGGTATTTTGGCAATTACTGAAACCAGCTAACCTGGAAATATCTAGCTTTGAGTGACTTCATAAAAATTGTCTATAAACAATATGTTTCCAATTTTTATTTTCCAGAAAATTATGCCCAAGTGCTCAATCAACTTTTGGTTTGATCTTAAATGTATTAAATAAAAAAAACAGAAAAAGTCAGGTTTTCAAAGGGTTGGTGTTCATGCATATAGTCTTAAGTCGTATAGTTTGATAAGCCTTATTTTTTAAACATTTGACTTCAAAACAAAATTCAACTAGCCACAAAGAAGGAAGGGAAAAATTGAAGTAGACACAAACCCTAACTGGATTAGTTATTATTATTATAGTTATTACGTAGCTTGCTTAAGCACCATGAATCCTAAACAAATGTGTTGGCTTTTGTTTTATAAAATACTGTTTTAACTTCTATATGCTTGTTGCATCTCAGTGTTGCCGAACTCCTTCAGCCTTTTTCAACCATTTTCTGTTAAAATGTACTCGGTGTACGCTGCACATCAATGCACTGAACCAGCTTCTAGATAGTGACAACAGTTTACAATGCCTGTATATTTTGTGTCGGCATGGCCATTCGAACTCTCAATCAGGCATGCATGTGATAGGATGGTAGGGCAGGAACACGACTGGGAGAAAGTTATCACTGATAATAGAAAGTGCCCAGCCATGGAATTTCATACCAAGATAAGGACCTCTTTCACACTTATGTGACTTGTCCTGCAACTTGGGACTGCAAAGTCGCATGACAAGTCCTACCCTATGATTTCCAATGAGTACCGTTCATATATGTGCAACTTCAAGTCGCAGGGACTTCAAAGTGGTCCCTGCACTTCTTTGGTCCGACTTTGATGTGGCTTGAGTTCAGTAGACCTCAAGATTACACAGGCATTGCTTTAGACCCAGTCAAAATCACATCACAATTGTGTCAAAGCCGTGGCAAAATTGTGTCAAAAAATCATGGAAAAATTGATCGATTTTTAGGTCGCACAAGTTTGAAATACAAGGAAAGTACCCCCATTGGTATGGGATTTTACATGCCACTCAAAGTTTGAAATGAGCCTTATGGATATTTTTAATGAAAGGTGGGTATTCAAAAAGATTAAAAACAACTTTTGAAATTACATTAACATGCTACAATTGAGGCTTCATTCACACAGCTGTAAAAATGTTCCTGTGGTCATTGCACATGCTTTCTAGGAGAAAAGTTCCTGTGTAATGATCAGTAAAATCGTTGCGTATCGATTCGTTTAAACACATAAAGAGGCGTACAAACATGTATCTATACATAATGATAATTTATCCCCCCCCCCCTAGTTTAGGCTTAATTTACGTGCTTACAAATGCGTATACATGTGCTTATAGGTGTAAGCGCATAAAGCATATATTCTTAGATGCAAATTTTTGTTACAGAGCTGAAAGCAGCTCATGTTTACACACCTGTGCCTATGGCTCAATTGAAAACAATGCAGCTGCATTCAGATCCGTAATTAAAAAACACTAGTATATGGGTCCTTTCACACGAACGATCCGATCAGATCCGCCTGTCAGTTTTTTAAGCGGATCTATTTTCCATCCGTCCAGAGGATCAGATGGGATCGGATGAGAGCGGACAGGCGGTCCGCTCTCATCCGATTCTCCCATAGAGAGCAGCGGGGCTCTGACACCTCCCTCTCTGCACACAGTGTGGAGACGGAGCTGTCATCCGCCTGCTCAGCGGGGATCAGCGGATCGATCCCTGCTGAGCAGAGAACGGAGCTTATCGGAAGGCGGTTTGTGTGAAAGGACCCTATGTGTTTTTTTACAGCCATGTGAATGAAGCCTGATATGAGATTTTAGTAATTTGGTTTAGATGTATTTTAATTCTGATTCTTTGCCCTGCCAGGCCTACTGAGCACTGAAAAATAACAGAAGATGGTAGCATAGATCTTAGTATATCAGGCATTTATTTTTGCACTGTTAAAAACGCAATATGATTTGCAAATATTACATATTTTCTAGGGTGCAAATGGGCTAAAGGGAGAAAAAGGAGATCATGGTTCACCTGGGCCTCATGGAGCTTCTGTGAGTAAGACAACAAATTTTGTAGAAAAGCTTATTATTCTCTGACTGTAATAACCATCAATCTAAATGGTGTATATTCTTAGGGCCTGCTATACTAAAGCTGAAGGTTTCCTTAAAAGATAACTGGTAAATTCATACTGTGTATTACAGACATCTGTGGGACTACTCAAACACTCAGCTGGGAACATACATATCTGAATTACCGTAACTAATGTTCTAAAACCCATCATTATAGTGGAGTATTTGTAATTCAAATGCCTTTAACTCACTAAGACCAGTCAAACCTGCATCCTAAATTCATTTTTCATAAAAATAGCAAAGCTTAATGCTGCATTTTTCCAGCTTCCCTGTGTCAGTGAACGGCTGCTGTAGGGGAGAGCGCTGGCAATGGCTGGGCTATGAGAGCCTATGGGTGATGTCACGACAATTTCACAGCTGTTGTTGAGTGCTACCTTACACGGGGAGCCAGAGTTGCAGGGTCACGTGCCCCAGACCAGACTGGTTTAAATAAGGAAGCACACAGATATTTTTTACACAGGGTATGCAGGATAGGTAGGAGGAGCGGGGGGGGGGGGGGGGGGATATTTCTAAGAATAGTTAGTATTAGGCTTTTCTTCCACTTTAATTATAAGTCACATATAATTAAAACCCGATTTCAGCCACAATTTTTTTTTTTTCATTTTTAATAGAACAGGGAAGATTGAGTAGCTATACCCCCTGAGGAGCTGCTGTTTCCTACTGCCATTTCCAGTAGGAAACAGCATTTCCAGTGAGGATCAGCCCAGACTAAAGCCCCGTACACACGCACAGATCGTCGTCATACAAACGTCCGCGGACGAAAGATCTGCCGATTGTACGCGTGTTAGTATGGTGCCTCCGACAGCTGTCTGCACACAATCCGCGGACAAGAGTCTTTCTTGCAAACATGAAAATTTTTGTCTGCGGACACCAGAACGGACGATTGTTCGCCTGTCAGTACAGAAATCAGCCGACGTTTGTATGACACCAGAACGGACGATTGTTCGCCTGTCAGTACAGAAATCAGCCGACAGACCGCAGATTTGCAAGACTGGGCATGCTCAGAAAATAAAAAACCCAGGGAAAGTTAACCATTACATGACATCACTTCTGCAGTCAGCTGAAGTCTGCGGACAAAATTCTTGTGCTGTCCTTGTGCTGTCTTTGCACTTTTCAACAGACACCGACATCCCGGGGAGAAAAGACGAACATTTGTATGACGACGATCTGTGCGTGTGTACGGGGCTTTAGATTTGACATTCACCAGCACACCAGTAACAGTTGAAGTAGACTTTATTGAAACAGGAAAAAGCCCTGACAGGGACGTTTGGGTTAAAAAAAAAATGGAATACAGACAACATTATAAATACTGTCACAGGCGATGTCAGAAACAGCACATTTAACAAAGGACAGTAATGGACAATGGCCTATCTATGAGTCCTAGTCCCTGACTAAAGCCAGTCATAGATGGATCAAATCTGTTCCACCTGTAGTGGAAGGAAAGAAAATTGCATAATCTACAGGCTGCTGGTGCCAGGACCCAGAGGAACACTCACTCTCAAATTAGTGTATTTGTAATCCCCAGAGTAGAGCAAGCAATACAGTCCCCTTTGGCAGCCCTCCTCTAATGGCAGCAAAGTGCTAGAAAAACAGTATCCAACAAACATATAGCGGTGTCACATAGGCCTCTTACTACCCTGAAGCTATGGCGATGTCCACCTACTCATTCCTCCATCCACAACTACTCCATCATGTAGCTAGTGGAGACTGGAACATTGTGGGGGCTTCTCTTGCACCTCCTGCCTGACACTCCTGAAGATGGAGACAGAGAGTGTGAGGGCATGAGTGCTGTAATGGGTGGCTGGTGGTGTCTGCTCTTTAAGTGGGTTGTACTGGAAGTCACAGTCCTCAAGACAGGATGCAGAAGCAGCTTGGCACCAGAGCAGGATGTGGTAGTAGCAGCCAGGAAGCAGTCAGTAACAGTAGGGCAGCAAGGGATCAATTCAGCAGGCAGAGAAAGTTCAGGAGGCAGGCCAAGAATGGTAACAGCTGGGCAAAGCAGTACAGAATCAGCAGACAGAGCAAGTCCAGGAAGCAAGCCAAGGTCGGTAACATTCTGGCAAGCAGTACAGAATCAGCAGGTGAAGGTGAGTCCAGTAATCAGGCCGAGGTCAAGGGGTACTAGATGAGCAGGTTTTGAGTCAGCAGGCAGAGGCAAAGTCTTGAAAGAAGCTGGGTCATACACGGGTAGACAAATATAGCAAATCAAGTCACAGGAACAAGTTGAAGACCATGCAACAACTTCTCTCAGTGACAGATTGGTTTAAATAAGACGCTGGACACTGAGTGTGCATGCTAATTGCAATGTACACATGCGCACATGGTGAACCAGCACAGTATGTCTGATATTACCCTTTTGCATAGAAGTATGAGTAAGTGTTCAATGCGCTAGCATGCGATTGGAAATCCAATTTACCTTACAGGCTCTCACTGTCAGGATGGATTTAGGTTTAGGAAATGCCTTTAACTTTGACTAAATGAAGGCCTCTGCAATTTGGTCAAACCTTTGGGTGGGATCAGGGGAAAGACAACATGCCAGGTCCTGGGTCTTCCTCTCTAGCCTGCACTTCCTAAGTTGTACGTAAAACTCTTTATCTCTGGGACTGCACGGTGCAGCTTGGGCCTCTCTTTTTCTGCCTCTGCCCTGTGTTTTTCTGCCACAGTAGCTCCCTGCAGCCAGTCTCTCTCTCCTATGGACACATGGCGCTTCAGCCCACAGTAATGCGGTGGCTTCTGTTTTCAGCTCTCCTGCTGGCAGTCCCAGGGGTTGCCCCAGAGCTTAGTAAATGATATGAAGCTCTGCTGACTCTCATCTTCCAGTCATGCAAGCAAAAGAAAAAATATTTTGTTATTTTTGTTTTTTTCCCTTCAACACATTTACTGATATCTGGGGCAAGTTCCTGCAAAGTGCATAATTGCAGCTTATGGTGAAAACTCACTCCCAGCAACAAAGTTTACTTTCAATTTAACCATATCTCTCAACTTTGTGAGATGCAAAAAGGGACAGCCTAGAGCACAAAGCAGGTAGGCAAAGGACACCCCCATGCCATACCACCATGAAGAATTAATAAGCAAAAAGTTATTGGATAAACTCAAAAGTGACAATGTGATAAAACAAAAGGTTTTTGCTAACGTTTAGTGTAGTGAGACAATTTTGGTAGTTGAGTATTACACTTATTATAGAGGTCTATGCATCTGTCCAAAATGAGGGACAGCTGAGAAGGAAATAGGGACAGAGGGATTTGGTTCTAAAATAGAGGCAGCTCCTCCACATGAGCTGAGAGGTATGCTTTAACACATGCTGATAAAGCCAGGTAGATGTACATGTTACAAGGAATTTCTTCATAGTGGTGTTATGGTGTTAGGGCATGAAACATGACAACATGTAAGTCTCCCTGGCTGTGGTGCTGTGGTGTTTTTATCTGGAACAATTGGTTATATAAAGAATTAGAGTTCTCTCTATAGTGTGTGGCTATCCACCTTTCTACTTGATATTGATACATACCCTATAGGAAAATCAGCCTGCTAGGCCTGCGTATTGTAGAGTTTTAGTGTCCAAATGTAAAAAATGTAGTCATCCTAAAGCCTCTAGATAAGAGGCTTTATCTGTCTGTTTATTAATGTAGATAATGGGAGATTTCTTCTCAAGGTTTGTTGCATATTGCTCTAAAAACTCAAAAAATGCTTTGTGAAAAAGAAATGTTAGCATCTGTGTTTAAGATAAAGGTAGTGGAAACTATTGGGTTGGAGGTGCTATTTATTTTATTCTAGTAATACTTAATAGTGTATTGTTACCAAATGGTTTTCAAATGTGGATTAAAAGTTTTTAATTTTTTTTCTGTTCTCTTAATACTTTTATGCACTTAAATATATGTGGCAATGCAATAGTTAAAGAAGCATTTAAATTATGCAAAGGTACCTTTTATGCTTTGTGAAATGGCTTAGTTAGGTAATTGGAAAAGCAATCTTAATCATTCACACAGAACAATATATAATGATTTTACTGCTGCAGGATGTTCATAGCTCAAATACCTGTAATCTGAGTTTTCAATCTTTTTTCAAACAAATTATTTTTACAGATCATTGGCCCTCCTGGCTCACCAGGGCCTCATGGACCCCCAGGCCCAATGGTATGTTGATTATAAATGCATTGCATATTATTTTATTTATTGAAATTGTTTAACAGGATTTAGTAACTTTAAAGCAATGCTTTATCTTTGTCTATTTTGTTAAAAACATTACCATTTATATTTTAATTGTTTGGGGTAATGACCACTTCACTGGTTGGTGACATGCTATGATATAAAAGCACACATTTACTTACATTAAAATTTGAATCTGTCTTCACTTGCCCCCACCCCCTGCCATCAACATGCTGATGCCTATTACACTATGCAGGATATCAGTGTTGGTGGGAGGGATGGCAGGGTGATTTACATAGCTTAATGAAAACATTACAGCAACCTGCCTTAGTACTGCTCTCCAGAGTCCTCAACTCTGATGTAAGCTGTGGGCTGACTGTTGGGTGCATTATGAAAATGCATTATATTATAATACCTTGATTGGTTTACCTGTTAAAAAAAATACCTTGATTGGTAAGTGTCTGTCTAGAGCATTGGGTGTTTCTAGGCAGACTGCATTTGCATGCAAACCTACCTAGGTAACACCCATATGTGTTGACAAGCCTCCATCATTGAAAAAACTGAAATACAATGAATGAAAAAAGTGAACTCAACACAGTCAGTTTGGGGAGGAAAAAGCTAAATGAAGTGGGGCACTCTCCAGGCAAGAAATGAGGTGGGCTCTATCTGACTTACTACAGCTCCCTATGCACTTTGGGAAGCTCACAGTGTACAGTGAATTCAAAGTAGGCAGTTTCAATACAGGGGGGGAGTCTGTATAACTGTTCAAGACTGAAGGTAAGGCTGGAGTTCAGCTTCAACATTGCCACCTAATATTTTGAGGCATAAATATACAGCCATATATCATGATCATTATGCAGGCAGATAAGTGCCTGTATTTAATTGTATTTTTATTATTATTATAGCTAGTATTATAACAGTTACATTTTTTTTAGGGACCACATGGATTGCCAGGTCCAAAGGTAAGTACATTTGGTGTATTTTTAAAGCATGTATTTGTTGTTTTAGTAATATAATTGGTGCATGCGTACATGTTATGTGTATGTAATGTTAAATGTGTTGTTTTATAAATGTAAATCTTTAAGCTCAAATATACAGTTTTAGGCTGAATTTGACTAAATATCCAAAAAGAATTAGTGAGCTTCTTTAGTGTTAAAATGGAACTCCCAAATCAGAGTACATTCTCATACCTTTTTTGCTGTCTATAACACTGGCAGGAATAGTTTGCTGTGTGATAGCCAGGGTTTTGCTGGCGTGCGTTCTCCATTTATTTCTATGCAGACTCCACTAGAAGGCCAGTAACACCATCGCCTTGCCTTATGCAGTTATTTTTATATATATTTTTGTGAATAACTGAATGTACATGTGTTGTTTGTTATAGGTTTTTCCAGTTCAATAAAGCATAAAAGATTACCAACATTTACTTTTTTGGCAAGCTACATAATATTAATTTCACTGTTGTGTGTTTCTATGTTTATGGATGATAAAGCCACATTGATCAAACATTAAAATGCATTTTTAGTATTATTTTAGATGGAGAAGCTGTATAAAAGTCAGTCCTAAAAAACAGAAAAAGCACTGAAGAGTTGTTCCTCTTTTTACAAAATACTTTTGAGCTTAAAGGTTTATTTAGAACAAGCTGCAAATTCCAATGTCTGATCTGTATTATCTAACCAATGTAAGCAAACCTAGAGAAGTGTAGCCGACGGGCTTCGTTATTTTTACTTTTTATCAGGCTGATGAAATTTCACATTAATATTATCAAGATGTCACGCATTAAAGGCTTTAAATATTGGACCACCAGCAGTTTCATTGGAAGATTTTGTACCCAAAGTATGCTGTCTAGTATTTGGTGAATTTTTTTTCCTGCTTTATCAACAGTTCTAAGCGTTACAATATTTAAGCATAATTTAGAATCTTAATTTGCACAGAGTAAATCAAGTGAAATAACCCCATTGAATACTTTAACAACCTAGAACATCATGGGGCCACAAGAAAACCCCAAAAAAACTATTTGTAGAGATGATTATTTTTCCAACTTATAATAAAATGTGAAAGGCACAGTTGGTTTTTATGGTATAATCACTAGTTGTACAGTAGCATTGTTGGTTTTACACTTCTGATATGTTTTGTGCATACATTGATATAATACAGACAGGAATTAGCAGTGATCTCAGTGTCTTAACCTCCTCTGTACCAGCTTGCACAGCCAAAACAACAAAATTGGCATCTACTTTTACATTTAGGGTGAACCAGGGTTAAATGGTCTTAAAGGATTGAGGGGTGAGCCAGGTCAAAAGGGTGACAGAGGACCACTGGGTCTTCCAGTAAGTAAAAATCTATTCAATTTCACCTCAATCCATATGCTTCTTTTTATTTTTATTTCAGTGATTACAGTGAATGGCAAATCATATCATTATATAATATATTTTATATCAAATTTCTGGAGGAATAAAGCTCCATGTATCTTTTGTCTGTCATTCACGCAATATTATTTATTCATCTCTTAATCTGATCCCACACAGAGCCAGTGCCAGCACACCATTTCAGTGTTATCCACTTACTTGTTGTCCTTGTTTATAATGTCAAGTCAAACTGTGTATCTACAGTGTGATATAATGATCATGTCTGGCGTGTGTTTTGTTACTATGATTTTATGGAATCATATGACCAAATAATAGTGTGGATTTGCCTGTTGTCACTGATATTACTAAACCTTTGAATAAATGTCATGTTTGTTATCATTATCATTTTGCAAATTGTTCTCAATATTTTCTGTAGGAAAAAAATGCTGATTATTATTATTTTTTTTTTTTGGAGACTGTCATCCCTGTAAAAAATATAAAGACTTAGTCATCCCAAAACCAACAGATACACCAGTAGGGCCAAACATCCTCTATATAGGTATCTGCCAGAGAAACTCAGTTTGAGTTTCCAGATTTTGCTGACATTTTTTGGGCAGAAGTCAAATGAGAAATCATGTTGTTGGTGACAATTCACCAGTATAGCTAATGCCCCGTACACACGTGCAGATTATCTGCAGACTTTTGTCTGCAGACTTACCTTTTCTATGTAGTGCAAGGGCCTGCCGGATTGCATACAAATTGAAAGTGTTTAGGTTTGACCTCATATTATATGGTTTTGGTAAGTCTGCAGATAATCTGCACGTGTGTATGGGGCATTAGAGACCTCTTACCTTTTCCAATGTAGTTGATGCCTTTCTGGCCACACCTGGGAGATGTTGCTTCCTTGTTGTTACTTCATTAGCTTGTGAGCTTCTGCAGCATTTCAAGGCCAGTACTGGAGGTCCTTCATTAGGGTAAGTGGTTTGCTCACCTGGTTGATTCTGCTGCTGCTAATGCGTTACCAGTGGCAGAATCTGCCATCTGGCAAGGCACATAGCTCTGTTGTTGATAGTTTTTAATTTGCTTCAATGAATGCAAAAGCAGCTGAAGCAGGTTTATTGCAGGTCATCTGAACCTGCATAGAATTCCCAATGATCTCAGAAGCATCTCAAGCCAATGAAGCTGCATTGCCTATAGACACAGCCCCCTTCTATGCCAATTGGTTGCTCTGCTTATTTCACGCCAAGTAGAATGCACACGCTGAGTAGAATGCAGTTGGAGCACTGATACTACCGACATCTTAAGATCGTAGACTCATGGTGGCAGAATCTCTAATGGTTGGATCCCACTTTTAGAATCCCTCAGAGATACAAGACTCTAGTAGATGATTTGGTTATCAGCTTCAATTTATAACTGTTTATAGGAACAATAGTGAGAAGTCTAGATGTCCTATTACCACCAGTCATATTAGTGCATTTTATAAACTAATATCTCACATGACTGCTTCTGCCAAGGAACCATTATGAGAAACACAGATGGCCAACCAAATTCGGGTTAGATACAATAGTTACCACACTAGAACAATTTTTAACTTTTGTTATAAAATAATGCATAAGTATAATATTTGTATAATGCTTATTGCAGTTATTAGTTTGGTTATTCTTAATGCCGCCACCAGAGGGCAAACCAGCACATATAAAGCTAGCATAAATACTGTAATTTAAAGGATAACAAATGGATAATGCATGATGGATGACAAGTATTTAACACATTCCATGGTTTTCAATGTGAAGGTTTCTAAATATATCATCTATAAATAAAGCAGAGGTAGATACCATTCTTTAACCTAAAAAAAAAAAAATTGCAAACAGGCATTAAAGTTCCTTTACCTGCCTGTTGGCACAGTACAGTGTAGAATTTCACCAGTCCAAGATGAAAGAACTTCCAAGCATGCACAACAGTGATGTCATCTTGGCCCACCCAGCCAATGGAAACAGCCTGAGAAGATACCTGGAAGCTGCCGGGCTGAGGATGACAGCAGCCGGAGAAGAGTTCCAGGTCATCGCAGCGCTGGAGAGCAGGTGAGTATAGCTCTGTTTTAAAGTGTATCATGTCACATAGACAAGAAACATGTCATATTCTTACTATTGCCATTATGTCACATTTATTAAATAAGTAATCACAACAAAAGCAAAGATGATTTGCAAATTGTGGTTATCGACAAAACCAATCTGATTTCTGCTTACTGGTTTCATATCAGAGTAAGAGGAACTCTGGTTGGTTGCCATGGGTTTGTGCACTTGCCTTATTATACTGTATAATAAATAGATGTATATGCCTATATATGCCTGTGCTCTGTGTTTGATATCAGTGTTTGTGAGACAATTTTTTGTCGATGTTGGTAATCTTACCTTTAATCTGCAAGGGTACTGGCCATTTCCTGCTGGGTTGTGTAGAGCACCCAAGGCAGTGAAAACCATACAGTCATGTCTCAACGATCAATGTGGTCATCTGTATTGTGTTGTTCTTACCCCATATGTTCATTGCCCACTAATCTCACGTTCTTGTCACCTATGTGTTACCCATCGTCTGTACTTCCACCCAATCATACAGGGAGCATCTGGCTTAGACGGAAAGCCAGGACCCAGGGTGAGTGAGTCCTATCTTTGTCACAAACACTCTAAGATGACCATACACAGTACACAAACTCACTAAACAAAAATGATAGGGCTCTAAGTAACTATAACGTTCTATATAAAGAACAGGGTGATAGACCGCTCATTACTTAGTGCAGGCCATTAAAGCAAATCTGTCATGTAGGAAGTAAAATTAGTGAACTACCTTTCCCAAATGATCAGCATTAGACAGGCTCTACTTTTGTCACCTTTTATTAAAATTTTTGAATCCATGGTGGAAATCTATATAAAAGGAGATGGAACTCAGCAAATGATTTTTCAAAAACGGCCATAAACAAAGTGTCTTTTACACTGCAACACGCTTCTCAATTTATTTTGAACAGTGCAGGGAAGGGCTAGAACCACCAGGGCTGCTGACAGAAATCCCGGAGCTCCATACAGACTACCCAGCAGCCCCCCCCCCCCCAAAAAAAAAAATTAAAGCTATATTTCGCTAAAAATACAATAAAATCAATATTAGCAGACACAAATACAACATAACTCACAGAATTACTGCTAAATCTAAAAGACAAAACTGAGTTAATAAATAAAAATGAATATGAGATGAATAAAATATACAGACAGGGCAGTTGGAGCTCTGGGATCAGAGAGATAGAGGTAAAAAACAAAGTTACAGTGATAACAAACTTAAGAGCAGAGCTAACATTAGAGCCAGGCCTGGGAGGGGGGCTCGCAGAGGGAGGGGGATTAGTGAGAGATGACTGTCTGTTGTCTCAGCAGATAAAAGCTGGCAGCGGGGAGAGACCAGCTTTTAACTGCTGGAGAAAGAGTTCTGCATTTGTCGTCCATCACTAATCCCCCTCCCTGTGTGGGACCCCCTGTGCACTCAGGCCCCCTACAAGAGTACCTGTGGCCCCCCCTATCAGCGGACAGGATGTAATGGCAAATCCCCCCAACAGGGAAGCAGATGAAACACAACTAGGGAAGGGTTAGAACCTAAAACAATGTTTTTCTTACTGTCTGTGCCTTCCTGTCTTGATGATAACTACACCCCTGATTTCTTGTACAGGCATCACAGGGACAGAAAGTCAAGGAAAACCTTTCATGTGGGTACTAGGCAGGAATAGCAACCTGACAAAATGCGTAACTTTTTCTACTGTATCCAAAACTAAAAAAAAAGGACAATTTAATAGAATTTAGACTTTAATTCAGACAGTAATAGAAAGTGAAGAACTGCTTTATATGATACATTATATATTTTATACTCTAGTGCATTGTGTAAATAAATCACAGGTTAAAGTGAAGCTAAAGGCACTTTACTTATCTCCAGTCTAATAGTTCAGGTCCCTCCCTGGCACCAGCATCTTCTCTTTAGGTGCCAGTCTTCGGGCATCTCCATTGGCTAGAACGGGATGACAAAACTACTGCACATGTGCAGGAGTCAGTCATCCCAGCGCACAGGGACCCGGCAGGTGATATAAGCTGAGCTGCACATGGGCAGCTCAGTTTACATGCCGCAGGAGACTGTGAGCAGGCAGGTAGGTGTATTTTATCACAGAAGAGACTCTTCTGCGATAATAGCCTGCCTGCTTGCAGTCTGTTGTAAAATGCCTTCAGTTCTGCTTTAAAGTAAAAAAGTACATACATCCCCTAGTAGTATAATGCATCCCAAATATCAACATTATATGTATTTATTTTGCAAAAAAAGTAAAATTAATTGTTCAACAAAACAGGCCAAACTAAATATTTGTAATATATTAGAAGGAAATATATGCTATTCATTATATCATACATATTGTGTGTGGCCACATAGGGTTAGGCCAACAACAACTTTAATAGCCAGCCTGACACTGGTTGCAGACTAAAGTAACCTGCTCTCTTACTAGAGGCTAAAGCTGGACAGGAATATAAAATTACATGTTTATAGTCATGCTTGCTCATATCATCCTGATGTGCATGTTAAAGCAAGCATACAACCAGGCAGGAAAAATCCTCAGCTTGTACAATAGTACAATTATACCTACCATTGCTGACCTACCATTGAATATGCCAGTTGCCTGCCTGTTTTGATCCTTTGTTGTGGTACAAAAAGGCATCTGGCCACTTACTTGGGACAGATAAGAAGACCAGGAGCTTTGACTTCACTTGTACACTTGCTGTCTGCCATTGACACAAAAAATACTTAAGTCTTAGAAATTAGTTCAACAAGCATTTTCACATGGACATCCAATGTGGCCAGACCCTACGTTCCACTCATGACATGTTTCCATTAATGTGTTCATAGTATTCTTAAATTGATGTGGATACTTTAAATCAGTACTTGAGGACCATAAAGGTGCAGTTTACAATATTATGTGCCTTGTAATTTGATCAGATTACATACTAATTATCAGTATATAGCTGCACAGGTCTGCACATCATCAATATGGTAAACAGATTTATGTGCTGGTATACTGCATTTATAATCTGGAATACTGATGGTATTATTATACTGGAAAGTACATTTTTAGATTTCTAGATACAGTAGATAGTTAAGGGCACAGGGATTGCTTTCCATAAATACATGGGGGATTTAAAATAAAGAACAAAACTTCTCCTTTTAGGCAAATCATATTGTAGGGTTACACTCAAGACAATTGATATTTTAAATATATATTTATTAGTTATACACAGTTGTTAGTTATACTGTATAGTTATATAGATTGTTTTAAAGAGGAGTTGCAAAACTCCTACTCCTACCATTAATTCTTGTCAAACCTGCATTAGCTAGTTGTATTTAAGAAAGGGCTATTATTGTAGGGATTGATACAATAAAATATTAGAACATTTACATTTTTGTTGTGTATTACATTACAGTACTCATTGTTCTTAAACAATCTTTCAATGATCTTCTTGGAATGGTCTCAGTCTCTGTTCTCTTTATGATTCAACTTTTCCAGCATGAGTTCTCCTGTGCCGGCATGAGTCTATCTTTTCAGTGTCTTGAGGCTCCAGGCCTCAGTCAGTCTCCACCATCAATGAAGCTCATTCTTTTTTTGCTGAATAGAATGCAGTTCTTTCAGTAGATCACGATTAGCAGGGAACCTAATGAATGACTGAATATTAATCTCTGGGTCTATAAAATGTTTCATGTCTGTGCCTTGTTATGTTTTATGTATCCTGGATTGTGATGTTAACTTACTGTTTGTCATACAGTGTGTCACCTCTGCATGATTTCTTCTAACAAGGTTTCTACTCGTTTATACTTTTCCTTTCTGGCAGCCGCATAGGAGATAGAGAAAAAGGACCTACCAGCAAAACTGCTCTGGAGAACAGTTAAACTCAATCTTATTTTATTTTCCCTTTATTAGGGCACGGATGGTCCATTAGGTCCCCCTGGTCCAGCAGGTCCAAAAGGAGACAGGGTATGTAGAAAAAGGTTAAGTTATTATAAGTGTGGCCAAAGGCCTGAAATTTGCCCAACAAATCATGTATTACAGTCTAACCAAATTGATATGATATCTGAAAACCAGCTTGGGCTTCAGAACAGGAACAAAATGGTCAAAATACATCTCTATCGTTCCTAAAATGTTTGATAATCAGACTCCTTCATATTAACACTGTAAGGTGGATTCCCTAATGACTTGCAATCCATGGTCTATTAATTCATGATCTAACAATCAAGGTCCACACCCACTGGGAAAATCTTTGCCAAAGATGGTGATTCCTAAATGGCATGGACCTTTGTTGCGGTACCTGTGAGGGTGATGTATATAGTTCTCTGGGAATGTGCATCTTTTTTAACATTTTATAAATAAACATGTTAAAGACAGTAGCTTCGCCATAATAATCATCAATATGTTTTACTTTAAAAATCTTGTTCCTTGTTGCTGTGTGTTACCCGTAAGCTATATTTTGAGATTTATTGTATCTCAGATATGGTTTGGGTAAATGAGAGTTCTTTGACCATGAGTGAAAGCTTTAACACAACAGAAATTTATTGGTAACTAGCAAGGATAACTTATAATTACTCATATACATGGGAGCACCGATATTTGTTTACTATATAAGCAGACAGAGCTGTCTACTATGCAGTGCTACACAACCATTGCACTTTACTGCACCTATGCCCAGTGCTTATCCATAGGGTTAATTTACTAAAAGCTGATAGGTTGTTCTTTTTGCAAGTAAGGTTGCACTTTGCAAGGAAATTTTCCCCAGAGTTTAGTGAATGAGGTGAAGCCATCCACATATCCATATATGGCTGCTAGTCAAGGTGATGTAGAAAAATAATAGGCTTGATTTGCTAAAGACAAGGAAATTTTCTCTTAGTCTAGTGAAGCAGGTGAAGCTTTGCTGAAAGCCATCATCCAATCATGTGCAAGAACAAAGGATTTTTCTCGTACACGATTGTGTATTCTTTGCAAAAGCTCTGTGGCAATGTCCTTGCAAAGTTAAACATACCTTGCAAAGTGAACAACCTATTTGTCTTTAGAAAATCAACTCCTATAGGCCAGCCTATTCATTGAAAAAAACGCACTCCCAGCATAGCTGATATCAGCAGTTGTTAAGCTAGGAAGAGGAAGTAATTGCACGGAGCCACCCTCTGGTGGCTAATCTAAAAACATCTTTATTAAAATAATATAAATATGGAAGCAAGTATGTACAAATGTGAAAATCACATTTTTGTCATGAAACATTACTATGATATATAGGTGTTTCTCAACCTTTTTTCAGCCAAGGCATCCTTTAAAATGATGCACAATATTGAGCGCCGCTTTGTTTTTATCTGAAACAATATTGAGGCACCCCATTCTAAAATGTAATAACTAAACTATTCGTTTTACGTACCGCAACACACATAGGACAACAAACGATAGAGGTGATTTAATCTTCCAAAGCAAATATACCTTTGCACACTGGTACTGACCTCATATTCCAATGTTTTCTTCTCTCCCTTAGTTTTCTCTCCCTCACTCAATTTAACCCCAGTGCTGATCTAGGAGGGGCAAATAAGAATGCTTTGCAGGCTTCCAACGTCCTCCTTATCAACCAATGATGTCATTGGTTGTTAGGACGCCGGTGACTAGAAGGTTGTAATGGTGAACAATGAAAACCTATGGCTTTGTGTAACTAAAAGGCTTGATCTATCTGTTGGCTTGTATACAATTTTTGGGTAATTTTTAGAAATTTTGACATAACAAACCCAACATTGTAAATAAAAGATAAGAAACACACTTTTGACAGATTTTTTCAGAGTTTCTTAAGGTTAAAAAGTAAAAAACAGTTTTTGTTTTTTAAATAACAGAAGATCCAGTCAGAAAGCTTAAAACAAAGCTAGAATATTCAGCAACTGTTATTTTTGCCAAAATATCTATAACATAGAACACAGTTTTGGGATCCAACCACCTCTGAAATGTGATATACCAGAAAAGCATTTGAGAAGTTACAAGATCCCATAACTCTGTTTACTCCCTGTCACTGCCTCATCTTCTGTCTTCCCTCTGGATGATTTGTATACAAAACTGCACTGCTGACTTCTGTCATGACTCATGTGGTGTCTTTCTCAGCATTGATGGGTATTCCCACTAAAACCCTAATTTTACCATTTAGTTTTCATGTAGTAACATAGTAGAAAACAGATTTCAGATAATACACTAGCTGGAATGAAAATAAAAATTAAACAATTTAAAGGTAATACGTAATACGGTAATAAGTGTTTGCATACCTATGTTTTCTTTTACAGGGTGAAAAAGGAGTTGTTGGTGATCCAGGACCTAGAGGACCGTACGGCTTACCTGTAAGTCATAAGTTGGTTGGTTAAGTGCCTTCAGCCTTAATGCACATGTGCTAAAGTGGTTGTAAAGGCACAAGGTTTTTTTACCTTCATGCATTCCAGTCTTCTGCTTGTTAGGCAATTAGGGTTATTGTAATGGATGGCAATACAGCCTAAAGCTGGCCATAGATGGTTCGAATATCTGCTGGTTCAGCAAGGATTGGCTGAGATTTGAACCATGTATGGGCAGACTAAATGTACCCAAGTTGATCGATCAATTAACTTGGATTATTAAAGCACGAGGGATTCTCCCATCAACACTGATTGTGTTGATGGGGGAATTTAATGATTTTCTTTCTTGCAACCCATGGTTGCAGGAAATGAAATTGCTCCATCTATGGCCGGCTTGAGTGCATGAGCCATAAAATACACAGATGGCCATCATTACTAAGCTGAGATTTACCATGTTTTCACATGGTATGAAGCAGTAGACATGTACAGTATATGATATCTGGGAGGCAAGCAGGGTTTTGCAGCCAGTGGTATATAGCAGTACCAGTCCCATGTTTACAGTAGTCAGACATTATGAGAAGGATTGCTGGGGTCATCCATGTATGGGGGAAGGGAATAGGGAATGCCGCTCAGGTGTGTGTCCAAACAGGTGCTGGCTGGATCCGCCGTCCAGGAAGATACAAGTAGAAATGTGAAGCCACACTCAGATGATTGAAATCAAATAAAGTGTCTTTATTCTTCAAAAGTATCCAGGACAAACAGACAGTGTGAGGAACAGAATGTGTCCAAGGTAGACGCGTTTCACGGCTCGAATGGCCGCTTACTCATTACCACGGTGTGGGATAGTGGAAATTGGTCAATATTTAAAGGTGGTCACCAGGAAATTGATTGTTGTAGCTCAGCACAACTGCATATCATCAAATAATCAAGCATATTGAACATCCAATTTCTCTGCGATCCAACACCGAGGACATGCCAAAAAACACACATGAAACAACTTGACAAAATATGTGTAAAACAAAATTAAAATTAAAACGATACATTCAAGTGAGTATACAAATGAATGTAATAGTAAAAACAACAAAGTTTAGCGTAAAAAGTCAGATACACACATGCCGATTTCATATGAGAGATTGCATATGTAATCTAAATATAAATAGAACCACATATAAATAGAACCACATAGGATCTCAAATATTCATATATACATGTGTCCTATATTGGTATATGGTCTCTCATTGGTGCAAGATATAAACTATACAAAATACAAAGATATGAAAAAACTTTGTTATGCATATATGTCCATGAATATGTGATATGTTGTAATTTGTGTATGTATAAATGTGTAACATGTATGTACTAAATAAAGTAAAAAGAATATGTGTATGTGAATATCAGAAGAAATGAATAATAAAAAATAAAAAATGAAAAAAAGGGAATGGAAACATACATATATGTGTATGAAGTGAAAAGGAAGTGGAAAAGAGGAGAAAGAGTGATACACAAAAAATGTGTCAATAATATGTGTAAAGTAATATGTGATGAATGAATAAATGAATGAATAAATAAATAGAAATGTAAGTGTGTGATCGGTGTATATATAAGTGTATAATGATGTAAATGAATGGGCGCATAAATGTATCACATGAACATCACTATATATATATACAGATCCAAATGTCTATAAATCTCATCATAAACTTGATGGAAATGCAGCAAAACATAGACATCAACTATTAAACATCATTAGGACATATTGATGCACCTTGAAACATATATCGGCATATGTGTAGACAAAATACGCAATGTGTGCATGTTCGTTAGGATAAGGTCCCAAAAAAATATAGAATAAGGAAAAAACCTCTATATATGACCAAAATTATTAGCCTGGAAATTGGTACTTGTTTTTCGTGCCCATATTATAAATATGGTTATTAAAAACTACAAGTAATCCATATAGAGCCGAAAAACATTTCCTGGCTAGAATGAGGTCAATTAGAAGGGTAATAATCAAAATGAAATAAATAAATCAAAAGAAAAAGAAAAATTACTACATATATCAATAATGAATGTATATGTATACTTCGTAAAAATCCATCATATGAAAACATATAAACATTAATCAATCCAAAAAACAAAAAACAAAATCCGCAAGGATATACAGAACCCCAAGCAAATGGAATGAACAAGCATGGTATAAAGTGTATAATGGCCAAAAGATGAATGGGAAATAAATAGAAATTATTGTGAAAAACCCCCACAAAAATGGCATATCCTGTAAGGTGTCACAGGGGATATTGGCTGATCGGGAGAGGTGTCACTCATAGAAATGGGTGACATCCCACTCCCAATTCAAGCCATGAGGCATCCGAGTGTGGAGCCTAAAAATCCACTGAACCTCTCTTTTACACAGTAAACGGAATACATCTCCACCTCTGATGGGTCTGGTAATATGGTCGATGACTTGGACCTGAACCAGGGACATGTCACCACCATGTTTATTATTGAAATGTTTTGCTATGTTTGTTGATTTGAAGGTCTGTATATCACTAAGATGCTCCCGAAATCGATCTTTTAGCTTGCGAGTAGTTCTACCTACATATTGAATAGAACATGCCTTGCATGTAATTAACTACTTGCCTTCTGTGCACTTAAACACCCTTCCCATCCAGGCCAATTTTCAGCTTTCAGCGCTGTCACACTTTGAATGACAATTGCGCGGTCATGCTACACTGTACCCATTTGAAATTTTTATCATTTTTTTCACACAAATAGAGCTTTCTTTTGGTGGTATTTAATCATCTCTGGGTTTTTTATTTTTTACAAAAAAAAAAGAATAAAGACAAAAAATTTTGAAAAAAAAAAAAGTTTTTCTTATTTTCTGCGAGTAAATTTTGAAAATAAATTTTTCTCCTTCACTGATGTGCGCTGATGAGGCGGCACTGATGGGCACTGATAGGCTGCACTGATGGGCACTGATGAGGTGGCACTTATGGGCACTGATGAGGTGGCACTTATGGGCACTGATGAGGAGGTACTAATATGCCGCACTGATGAGCACTGATAGGCGGCACTGATAGGTGGCACTGATAGGCGGCACTGATAGGCGGCACTGAGAGGCGGCACTGATGAGCACTGATAGGCGGCACTGCTGGGCACTGATAGGCGGCACTGCTGGGCACTGAGAGGCGGCACTGCTGGGCACTGAGAGGTGGCACTGCTGGGCACTGACAGGTGGCACTGCTGGGCACTGAGAGGCGGCACTGAGAGGCGGCACTGATGGGCACTGATAGGCGGCACTGATGGGCACTGGCGGATGGCACTGGACACTGACGGGTGGCACTGATGAGCGGCACTGATGGGCAGCACCATCAGTGCCCACACTCAGTGCCCATAGTGCTGCCAGTCAGTGCTCATCAGTGCCTAGATGAGCAGGCACTGATGGGCACTGACTAGCAGCACTATGGGCACTGATTGTGGGCATTGATGGGGGGCACTGATGGCGGGCACTGTGGGCACTGATGGGGGGGCACTGTGTGTGTGTTTTTACCTTGTGTAATCAGGGCACTGGTGATCAGTGCCCTGATTACATTCTCCTGTGTCCCCGGCGCTGTGAGGCTCCCCCTCCTTCCTCACACTGCAGGCTCCGTGTGAGGAAGGAGCGGCGGCGATGAGAGATGATCTCATATGTTTACATATGAGATCATCGCTCATTGGACGGCCAGATCACGTGGTGAATGGCCGCTGTGATTGGCCATTCACCACGATCTGTGATCGGCCGTGTCCAAGGGACACGGCCGACACAGATCTTCCCTGCAGCGCGCTCGCGGGAGCGCGCTGGGGGCGTGTCACTGGGAGGCCGTTTAAAAACGGCCTCCCGAAAATTCGAGTCCGCGCTGCAGCCGTATATAGGCTGTAGCGCGGACGGGGGGTGGTTAAATAAATAAAATATTGGGTATTGCAGTTAAAAAAATCTCTGATATTATACACTTTACTGTCATAAGAAGAAATGATCTTATCTTTAGGGATTATATGGGGACAGGTGATACAATCAGTCGCACCACACCTAAAATTTCCTTTGCAAAATAGCCATGTTTTAGAGGTATTGGATTTCTTTGAGGTGTATAAACTTGGTGATAAAGTATTACCTAAGGTGGCCGCTCTCTTTGCCACTATGTTAACCCCATTTTCAAGAATATCAGCACAGATATCGTCGGTGTATAAAGTAGGTAAATGTCTGTGAATGATGTTTTTAACTTTACTGAATTCCAAACTATAAGGTAAGGACAATGTAATAAGAGAGTTGTTTTTGTCAAGATTCTTGGACCTAGTTTTTTTATTAAACTGAAACATATTGTAATTGTATTTCTTACGTGTTTTGGTCTGGCGAAGAACATCAGGTTCAATGTCCTGAGAACTGCCAGGTACCACACATTTAGCAATTTGTGAACGATCTTCGCCGGATGCTGGTAGTAAGAGCTCAGAACGGCTCTTATTCAGAGCAATAAAATAGGCCCTATCAAGAATCCATTTGGGATATCCTCGCTCCAAAAAACGTTGGTGAAGCGAGGATGCCTGTGTCTTGAACTCTGACAGGTCACTACAAATTCTTCGCACTCTAAGAAATTGGCCGACCGGAATTCCCTTTATTGTGTGTATTGGGTGGCTGGAACGTGCATGCAATAAACTATTGCCTGATAAGGGCTTTCTATATAGATTGGACGTCACTTTATTGTCAACATGACCCAAAGCCACGTCCAAAAATTCTATATTGTCCATATTTTTTATGCCTGTAAATTTCAGGTTGTATGAATTACAATTTAAATATGATAAAAACCTGTCCAAATCAACATCCTTATGACAGATAAAGATCAGATCGTCTATGTAACGATAGTACAGAGCGATCTGATCTCTAAATGGATTCCTACCTCCAAAGATGTGGGGTCTCTCCCACCAACCCATATAAAGGTTGGCGAGAGAGGGGGAAATCTTAGCCCCCATCGCTGCCCCACATCTTTGGAGGTAGAAAGTGCCATCAAAAAAGAAAAAATTATGCGATAAAAGAAACTGCAACACCTCAAGAATATAATTCCGCAAATCAGCATGAATATGGGCATATTGTTTAAGGAACATCTCTATAGCAGTGATAGCCAAACTATGGGGAATAGAAGAGTATAAACTGGATACGTCGCACGTGATCCAGGAATATTCCTGTGACCATGTGAACGTATCCATGACATTCAAAAGATGCTTAGTATCTCTTAAGTGACTAGGAAGATCGACCACTAAATCCTGCAATTGGCCATCAAGCCATTCCCCAAGTTTCTCGCAGAGAGAACCTATTCCTGAAACAATAGGTCTCCCCAAGACCGGGTTCACACCCTTGTGGACCTTGGGGAGATGATGGAATATAGGGATGGTTGGATGGTCCGGGACAAGTTTTTCTGCTACTTTTGACGAGAAAGCCCCAAGGGATAAACCTTTTTTGACTAGTGCTTGAAGCTCTATTTTATAGTTGTTAGTAGGATCACTTCTTAAAGGTAGATACGTATCTATATCTGTAAGTTGTCTGAGGGCTTCACTTTTATAGACTTCATTATCAAGAACCACTATTGCGCCCCCTTTGTCCGCATTTTTAATTATGATGGAATCATCTTTTCTTAAAGATTCAAGAGAAGCTCTTTCTTGTATTGTTAAATTGTCTACAGACCTGGGTATGAGGGATGGTGTATTGGTGGCCAGACTAAATATGTCTCTCTCCACTAGTTTCTGGAAAAGATCCATATTTTGTGAGCGAGATTGAATGGGATAGAAGTCAGAAAAAGTGGTCAAAGAAACACTCTTAACTTTTGTGTCTCTATGTTCTGCTGACAGGCTAACATTTTCAAAGGCTAAATCCTCTAATTCAACCACAGCACATCTCTCTCGAAAGGTGAGTGGGGGTCCATCTGCGTGAGAAGATGAAATTAGATCTGTATCACCTCCCGTGTCGGTAGCATCATGAAAAAAATGCCTTTTGAGGGTTAAATTTCGAACAAACTTATTAACTTGTAAAACAGTTTGAAAAGGATCAAAACGAACATGTGGACAAAAATTTAAACCCTTAGACAATAAACTGATATCATCAGAAGTGAGAGTTCTTTTAGATAAATTGATAACATTATTACTTGCATTTACTCTATCACCACTGAGGAGTCCCGTTTCTATTTGCGATGAGGTCTGAGACGGTATTTGCCATTTGCATGACCGATGGTGTCTTCTTCCTCCCTTCCTTGTGTGCCTTTGCCTTTTTTCTTTGTAAAATGTCTGTTGCGTTTGGTTGAACCGTTTTTTGAAGCCGTCGACACGTTGGATGTATTTCCAGATCTTGATTCCATTGATGTATCCGATGTGGGGGCCATCGATGTGTCTGTGCCTCCCATGTCGGGATCAGAAAAACTAACCCTTTTTTTGGTAGAATATTGGCGGTGCCATGGGTTAGTTTTCTTCCAGGTGTAAACGTTTTTAGTATCATAGTCGATCTCATCTCTGAGTAACTTGTCTTGTTTTCCTTTAATGATGTCCATTTCTAATTTATCAATCTTTTCATTGAGGTTCTGATCAAGATCTACAAACAGAGAAGAATCCTTGAATGATGAAAGTTCCATTTGTAATGAGGAAATATAGTTACATAGTTACATAGTTACATAGTAGGTGAGGTTGAATAAAGACAATAGTCCATCCAGTTCAACCTGTGTAGGTGTGTGTGGCTGTACTCATCTCACATACCCCTGAATGTTCTGATCCTTGAGATGTAAGTCTAAGAGTCTTTTGAAAGCCACCATACTACCCGCAGAAACCACCTCTTGTGGTAGAGAATTCCACAATCTTGTAGCCCTAACAGTAAAGAACCCCCCACGTTGCCTGTGGTTAAAACGCTTCTCCTCTAATCGCATTGTATGCCCTCGAGTCCTCATGCAATCCCTTCGAATGAACAGCTTTTTTTCTAAGCTGGGATCCCCATTAAGATATTTATAAATTGCTATCATGTCCCCCCTCAGACGTCTCTTCTCCAGGGAGAATAAATCGAGCGATTGTAGACGCTCTTCATAGTCAAGGTCCTCCAATCCCCTAATTAGTTTAGTTGCCCTTCTCTGGACTCTCTCCAGCTCCAACACATCCCTCCTGAGGACTGGCGACCAGAACTGGACAGAATACTCCAGATGCGGTCGGACCAGAGTTTTATAAAGTGGAAGGATTATAGTCTTATCTCTGGAATACATCCCTTTCTTTATGCATGCTAATATTCTGCTGGCTTTGGCAGCTGCCGCTTGACATTGCATGCTGTTGCCTAATCTATCATCAACCAAGACTCCCAGATCCTTCTCCATTTTTGATTCCCCCAAGGGTTCCCCTCCTAACGTGTATTGTGTTTTTATGTTTTTAGTCCCCAAGTGCAAAACCTTACACTTCTCCACGTTAAACCTCATTTGCCATGTCGTTGCCCACTCTGTTATTTTGTCCAGGTCATTCTGTAGGATATCTGCTTCATGCTGTGCAGTTATTGCCCTGGCCAATTTTGTGTCATCTGCAAAAACTGATAACGCACTACTGATCCCGTCCTCAATGCTGTTTATGAATAAATTGAACAAGGTTGGTCCCAGGACTGAGCCCTGGGGCACCCCGCTTACAACCTCAGACCAGTCTGAGTATGCGCTGTTTATTACCACCCTTTGGACACGCCCTTTAAGCCAATTCCGTATCCAAGAGAAAACTCTGCTGTCGATACCAGCAGACCTTATTTTATAAATTAAGCGCTTGTGGGGAACTGTATCAAACGCCTTAGCGAAATCCAAGTACACCACATCCACTGGTCTCCCCCTATCTAGCTCACAGCTTACCTCCTCGTAGAATGCTAAGAGATTGGTTTGACAAGAACGCCCATTTGTAAACCCGTGCTGATTACTGCTGATGATGTTGTTGTCTTTAGCAAACTCTACGATATAGTCCCTTATCATCCCCTCCAGAAGTTTACATACTATTGATGTCAAACTGACAGGCCTATAATTTCCCGGGATATGCCTCTGGCCCTTTTTGAATATCGGAATCACGTTAGCTTTCTTCCAATCCCCTGGTACATCTCCTGTCCTAATACTGTCAGCAAAGATCAGGAACAGTGGTCTGGATATAACCTTACTGAGTTCCTTGAGTACTCTCGGATGTACGCCATCCGGGCCTGGTGATTTGTTTGTGTTAAGTTTATCCAGCCTTTCCCTGATTTCACCCTCTGTTAGCCATAGTGGCAAGTCCTGTGTATTACTACTAACCATACAGTCATGGTCAGTGTACCCCTCCGTTTCCTGTGTAAAGACTGACGAGAAAAAAGCATTCAGCACGGTTGCTTTTTCAGTTTGCTCTGTAACCATCCCCCCATCATCGCTAATTATGTGTGCAATATGCTCTGCCCTAGTTTTTTTGCTGTTGATATATTTAAAGAATTTCTTTGGGTTTTTTTTACTATCCTCCGCTATTTGTCTCTCAAAGTTGATTTTAGCCATTTTGATTTCGTGTTTACTTTTCTTATTTGCCTCCTTGTATTGCTCGAAAGCCAATACAGTGCCCTCTGATTTATATTTCTTGAAGGCCAATTTTTTTCCCCTAATAAGTTTTTTAACGCTACGGTTTAGCCAGCCAGGTTTGGCTTTGTCTCTTTTTTAAATTTATTCTAAATTTACTCTAAATTTACTCTAAATTTATTTCCCATAGGAATGCACTGCAAGATGCCTTTGCCTAATATGTTCCTAAAGCATTCCCATTTTTCCTCTGTGGTCAGGGATCCCAGGGTTTGGACCCAGTTTACCCTTTCCATCAATGAGTACAATTTTGGAAAGTTTGCCCTTCTGAAGTTTAGGGTTCTTATGTTCCCCACTTGCCTTGTTATATTGTTATTTATACTAAATGTGATCATCCTGTGATCGCTAGAGCCCAGGTTGTCCTGAACTACTACCTCCGAGATTATGTCTGGGTCATTAGTGATCAATAGATCCAGGACTGCATTTTCTCTAGTCGGAGAATCCACCAACTGTGACATGTAATTATCCAGTAAGGTTTCTGTGAATAGGCGGGCCTTCTGTGAGTGTGCAGTCCCCTCATCCCAGTCAATGTCAGGATAATTGAAGTCCCCCAATATGATGACTGATCCCAATTTTGCCACTTTACTCATTAGTGCTAAGGATTCCAGCTCTACCTCCTCCCCTTGGTTAGGTGGCCTATAGCAAACCCCCACAATTACTTTCCCCTTTTCTCCTTCCCTATGGAGTTCAACCCACACAGATTCTAACTCCATACTCATCCCTTCCGTAATGTCACTCCTTTCTATCACCTTTATATTGTTCTTGACATAGAGACATACCCCTCCCCCACTTTTTCCTACCCTGTCCTTCCGGTACACCGAATACCCTTGGATATTGGCCAGCCAGTCATGTGAGGGGTCGAACCAAGTCTCTGTTATTCCCACAAGGTCTATGTCCTCCTCATGTACTAATATTTCCAACTCATCCATTTTATTAGCTAGGCTCCTGGCATTAGCATATACCCCTCTTAGTTTTACGGAAGTTGAGCGCAATTGGTGGTTATGTTTATTCCTGTTTGGTCTGAGGTTTTCCCGCACAGACCTACCGATTGGCGTTGTGGACCTACTGTCGCTGCTGACCCTACAACTGCCTTCAGTCCTTTGCTCCCTCCTGACTGATTCTACTTCTGAGCCCCCCCCCCCGTCTCCTAGTTTAAAAGCCCCTCCAACTTGGTGGCCATCTTTCTCCCCAAAAATATCCTTTTGTAGTTTATCCAACTCCAAACTTTTTGATTCCACAATCAGTCTCATAAGGTCAAAGGAACATTTGGAAAGTTTATCAGTCCATTTTAACTTTAGCTCTTCATTATACAAATCGAACGTGGGGAATTTTTTGATTCGCAGGCCTCTTGGGATTCTAGCAACATCGATATATTCATTTAACGTTGTCTTTTCCCAATAGGCTTTGATTTCTTTAGTCATAAGTTTTTCCAGTTTGCGAAAAGTAATTTTTATCAACGATAATGAATCATCTTTTGCCTTTTTCAATGTTGCCTGGGCATCCTGTCTAAGCGGATTTATGCTTAGTAATCTAAGCGTCCGACTGGTTGAGGGTACCTCCATATCTGTTCCATGTATGGAATACACACTGTCTGTATATAGTCCACGTATGCAATCCGTAAGTATGAAGAGATAATCAAATTGAAGTGAAACTGGACTCACCGGGCAGGCTCTGAATCGCGGAGATCATCCATGTATGGAGGAAGGGAATGCCGCTCAGGTGTGTGTCCAAACAGGTGCTGGCTGGATCCGCCGTCCAGGAAGATACAAGTAGAAATGTTAAGCCGCACTCAGATGATTGAAATCAAATAAAGCCAGCAGCCAGCACCTGTTTGGACACACACCTGAGCGGCATTCCCTATTCCCTTCCCCCATACATGGATGATCTCCGCGATTCAGAGCCTGCCCGGTGAGTCCAGTTTCACTTCAATTTGTAGTGACCTGTCAGAGTTCAAGACACAGGCATCCTCGCTTCACCAACGTTTTTTGGAGCGAGGATATCCCAAATGGATGCTTGATAGGGCCTATTTTATTGCTCTGAATAAGAGCCGTTCTGAGCTCTTACTACCAGCATCCGGCGAAGATCTTCACAAATTGCTAAATGTGTGGTACCTGGCAGTTCTCAGGACATTGAACCTGATGTTCTTCGCCAGACCAAAACACGTAAGAAATACAATTACAATATGTTTCAGTTTAATAAAAAAACTAGGTCCAAGAATCTTGACAAAAACAACTCTCTTATTACATTGTCCTTACCTTATAGTTTGGAATTCAGTAAAGTTAAAAACATCATTCACAGACATTTACCTACTTTATACACCGACGATATCTGTGCTGATATTCTTGAAAATGGGGTTAACATAGTGGCAAAGAGAGCGGCCACCTTAGGTAATACTTTATCACCAAGTTTATACACCTCACAGAAATCCAATACCTCTAAAACATGGCTATTTTGCAAAGGAAATTTTAGGTGTGGTGCGACTGATTGTATCACCTGTCCCCATATAATCCCTAAAGATAAGATCATTTCTTCTTATGACAGTAAAGTGTATAATATCAGAGATTTTTTTAACTGCAATACCCAATATTTGATTTATTTAATTACATGCAAGGCATGTTCTATTCAATATGTAGGTAGAACTACTCGCAAGCTAAAAGATCGATTTCGGGAGCATCTTAGTGATATACGGACCTTCAAATCAACAAACATAGCAAAACATTTCAATAATAAACATGGTGGTGACATGTCCCTGGTTCAGGTCCAAGTCATCGACCATATTACCAGACCCATCAGAGGTGGAGATGTATTCCGTTTACTGTGTAAAAGAGAGGTTCAGTGGATTTTTAGGCTCCACACTCGGATGCCTCATGGCTTGAATTGGGAGTGGGATGTCACCCATTTCTATGAGTGACACCTCTCCCGATCAGCCAATATCCCCTGTGACACCTTACAGGATATGCCATTTTTGTGGGGGTTTTTCACAATAATTTCTATTTATTTCCCATTTATCTTTTGGCCATTATACACTTTATACCATGCTTGTTCATTCCATTTGCTTGGGGTTCTGTATATCCTTGCGGATTTTGTTTTTTGTTTTTTGGATTGATTAATGTTTATATGTTTTCATATGATGGATTTTTACGAAGTATACATATACATTCATTATTGATGCTCCGACTTGTTAAATAAGGGTACCTGTTGCTTTTTCGTTTTTGGAGTCCGTCCCATTTGATAATATGTAGTAATTTTTCTTTTTCTTTTGATTTATTTATTTCATTTTGATTATTACCCTTCTAATTGACCTCATTCTAGCCAGGAAATGTTTTTCGGCTCTATATGGATTACTTGTAGTTTTTAATAACCATATTTATAATATGGGCACGAAAAACAAGTACCAATTTCCAGGCTAATAATTTTGGTCATATATAGAGGTTTTTTCCTTATTCTATATTTTTTTGGGACCTTATCCTAACGAACATGCACACATTGCGTATTTTGTCTACACATATGCCGATATATGTTTCAAGGTGCATCAATATGTCCTAATGATGTTTAATAGTTGATGTCTATGTTTTGCTGCATTTCCATCAAGTTTATGATGAGATTTATAGACATTTGGATCTGTATATATATATATATATATATATATATATATAGTGATGTTCATGTGATACATTTATGCGCCCATTCATTTACATCATTATACACTTACATATACACCGATCACACACTTACATTTCTATTTATTTATTCATTCATTTATTCATTCATCACATATTACTTTACACATATTATTGACACATTTTTTGTGTATCACTCTTTCTCCTCTTTTCCACTTCCTTTTCACTTCATACACATATATGTATGTTTCCATTCCCTTTTTTTCATTTTTTATTATTCATTTCTTCTGATATTCACATACACATATTCTTTTTACTTTATTTAGTACATACATGTTACACATTTATACATACACAAATTACAACATATCACATATTCATGGACATATATGCATAACAAAGTTTTTTCATATCTTTGTATTTTGTATAGTTTATATCTTGCACCAATGAGAGACCATATACCAATATAGGACACATGTATATATGAATATTTGAGATCCTATGTGGTTCTATTTATATGTGGTTCTATTTATATTTAGATTACATATGCAATCTCTCATATGAAATCGGCATGTGTGTATCTCACTTTTTACGCTAAACTTTGTTGTTTTTACTATTACATTCATTTGTATACTCACTTGAATGTATTGTTTTAATTTTAATTTTGTTTTACACATATTTTGTCAAGTTGTTTCATGTGTGTTTTTTGGCATGTCCTCGGTGTTGGATCGCAGAGAAATTGGATGTTCAATATGCTTGATTATTTGATGATATGCAGTTGTGCTGAGCTACAACAATCAATTTCCTGGTGACCACCTTTAAATATTGACCAATTTCCACTATCCCACACCGTGGTAATGAGTAAGCGGCCATTCGAGCCGTGAAACGCGTCTACCTTGGACACATTCTGTTCCTCACACTGTCTGTTTGTCCTGGATACTTTTGAAGAATAAAGACACTTTATTTGATTTCAATCATCTGAGTGCGGCTTCACATTTCTACTTGAAGGATTGCTGGGGTACCAGCCATGAGACTCCTGGACAGCCATGAGACTGACCTGTGATCTGTAAAATTATTATATGACCAAATAGTGTCAATAGGGCAGCCACTTATATGTTTACATCATCTAAGTGATAAGGTGTTCTGTCTGTGGTGCTGGTTCTTGTTTGTGAATTTCACAATTCCACCCCTTTCCAGCCCTCTCCTGTATGATATTGTGTAAACCGAAATTTGCGGAAAGTTATAAGTTATCCATGGCTGTCATGATGATTTCCAGTTGTACTTGTTATCCAAGACTTATCATTTAAGATAAATAAATATAAAAAAAAAAAAGGATATATTTTGTTGATGAATTTAGAGGTGCTGCAGATAAAGTTATGAGTATTGTGTGTGATTCTTTTCACAGGGTAAAGACGGGGAACCAGGTTTAGATGTAAGTTATTAAAAATACAGGAGTGTAAGTGTGGCATGAATATTTGCATGTTTTATGTTCATACAATGAAACATTTCATTTTCATGTTTATACTGTATTGCCATATTTTATTTTGCCATTTCAGTGTTTTCAAACAGCTAAAAAACAAATTAGATACTTTATATAATTAACAATAATGATAAAGGTCCCATAATCTATTTAAAGGCTTTAATTAAACATTTTTAGAGTAAACTTACTATGCTCTCATATAGCCAAGCCTAGAGTAGATAACACTGCTTTACCCTAAACCTCCATATCACGATTTTTAATATGCTTTTGTTTGAAAAGCTTTACTAGTTGCTGAGGAAATACATCACAAAATCAACATCACAGAACACATTTTCAGGCGGTAGCATTTATCAAAATAGTTCATGCACAGCCGGAATACTTACATAGTCACAACATTTAGAATCCTTGGCCCTGTAAGCCCAACTCTTTCCACCATCCTAACATATTGAGTTTGACAGCAGCAATCATTATTAAGGCTTAAAGAAAAAATGTCAGTAAAATAAAACCCACCCCACCCTGTGCTGGGCACCCTGTATTTCTTTAACTATTGCTTACCATTGCCCCTCTCTACTTAGATCTATGCTGCCCCTGCAAAGTACAGTAAATAGCATTTATCAACAATACCTAGCACTGTCAACAAGTGCATATTGAATGGTACCCCCAACTCCATGTGACAGTATTGGGCTTGATGATTAGCTGCACGATAGAGAGACAGGTGGTGTTTCACACACTGATGATGGTAAAGTATAGACACCAGACAGTGCATAGCACAGGGCGAGGTGCACACTTTTTTCCTGAAAGGTTTGCTTTAAAGTGAAATGCAGACAATATTTTTATTTTAGTTTTTGGTAGTGTGTGGTGGAAGGGTTAAATGATCTCTTTCCGATTTTATTTTATTTCTATCCTATCTTTCAATTGGGAAGATTGCATTTCACTTCTTGTGTAGTCACAGGGGCAGCACATTAGGGGAATCTCGGCAATGGTGAAGAAAAGCGCAATAAAAGTAATTGTTATTATAGTTATGAAAATGTAGAACGTCTGTCAGGTCAGCCCACACAGACGGTGGGGGTATATCACAGCAGCCAGGACACAGACAATGGTAAAACACAGGTTCTAACCCTTTCCCTCTCTATACAAAATGTAAAACAATTGGGTGGGGTTCCACTCTTAAGCACGCCAGAGATCATATGATTTCCTTTCCTGCAACCATGGGTTGATGGGGGAATTCCTCCCGCAGAGAAATTGTGTTCTCCTAATGAGAAGGGGGGGGGGCATGAGAGCAATCCCTGATGGGAGAACACTAGTGTATCTGTCATGCTGGTTGTACCCAAGTCAATCAATGGATTGACTTGGGTACAATCAGCCTGCCCATTTATGGTTCAAATCTCAACCAGTTTCTGCTGAACTGGCAAGGATTTGAACCATCTATGGCCAGCTTAACTGTGACAATGAGTAACAACCTGTAACGTGTGCAAGCAGCTCACCTTAAGCCGGCCATGCATGAGTCATATTATTTCATTCAACCCAATGATTGAACAGAAGAAAATGACTCTATTCCCCCATCCACACACTCGCTGTGGATGGGGAGTCCCTTTGTATTGTGACAGCACAGTATTTTCCCCACTGCCAGGATACACTGATCAGCAATACCAGCTATAGCCAGTGACACTGATCGAGAGAAAATTGTGTTCAACCAGCCTGTCCATACGTGGATCGGAATTCAGCCGGTCATTCACAAACACTGGCTAATGTGGCACTTTCTGAAAAGTGATTGCTGCAATTAAATGAGAAACAAAAAGGTAAATAAAAAGGCCAATACTACCCATACTACTGACAAGTCTATCTCTAGCCCCTTATATATTAAATAATGAAAAGGGAAGTATTGCCCATAGTAACCAATCATATTTCAGCTATCCTTTTCTAATGAAAAGTAAAAGCAAGCATTCAATTGGCTGGTATTGCAAACACCTTAAAGTGTAACTCCAGGTAGATTTTAATTGCATAGTTAAAATAGTCTAGCTTGGACCAACGTAAGTTTTCATATCTCAAACCTGAGGGACCACTGTGGGAGCTGCAAATCTCTGTAGTATTCAGTGAAACCACAGTGATCACCGTAATCTTCCGTATCCTCTGCTAAGCAACTGCCCCGTTGCATACTTACAACAAAGATTCACTTGCTTGGCACCACTGCCATTCACAGAATTCCTTTTTGCAATAAATACAAAGCATTCTCTGATTGGACAATGTAGAGAGGAGAGATGGTGAGGTCACAATCTCTACCTCATTCAATCAGAAAATACCTTGTGCAAATGCATTTCCCACCTGACTTCCACTTCCAGGAATTATTTCTTAATAAAAATAAAAGCAAATTGATTCTCAACAAATAATACTTCCAATGATGCTGTCACCACTGTAATGGGTGCTTAATTTTTGGCACAGACTTTTCTCAATTATACTGACTTGGCTCTAAGCTCCCTCTTATGCATCCATTGAACTCAGCCAGACAAGATCATTTTGTATATTGTTTCAGGGTTTTCCAGGTCCTCGAGGAGAGAAAGGTGACCCAGGAGAAAGGGGAGAAAAGGTGACTGAAGTGTTCAGTGAATGTTAACATGGCAAGCCTATCCCTGAATCTTCCTGACCTTATCATAGACTCCATAAATCCAGTCTTATTCCTGTGTGCCAAGAGCTATTGATTGCATGGACTTCAAGCAGTGCACATTAACCTTTCCAATAAATCTAGCTGGGATGGTCAGTTCAAAATGCTTAGTCATTTATATTTACTGGCAAAGCTGCTGGGATAAATAATACTTGGTATCAGTTAACTTTGCAAGGAAAAAAACATTTTTATGATAACGTCCATAAACTGAAGTCCTGTGCAAAGTACAGAGACTGCCAATTACACAAACAACGGTGAACTTATTAAAAAATAAAAGAAGAAGGTAAATACAAAGAAAGCAAACGTTTTACACTGTTCTGGTAACAGTAAAATAAAATCTGGTTCTCTGGGTTTCTGCTTCTTCCTTATATAGATATACATAAGGGAAAAATACAACTCAACACACTGTAAAGAGATAGAGAATCGCAATAGGCAGACAGATAGACAGATAGACAGACAGACAGACAGACAGACAGACAGACAGACAGACAGACAGACAGATAGACAGATAGACAGATAGACAGATAGACAGATAGACAGATAGACAGATAGACAGATAGATAGATAGATAGATAGATAGATAGATAGATAGATAGATAGATAGATAGATAGATAGATAGATAGATAGATAGATAGATAGATAGATAGATAGATAGAACAGTATTATTCTATTGTTATTCTCTGTTTGTACCTAACAAGGCCAGATCCTCCTCATAATGAAAAATTCTGTTGCAAATTAACAAGGAGATGTGTGGTAACTAGGGATGAGATTTGAGTTTGCAACCATGTAGAGTTTCAACTTAAACTTTACATGATCGCTGTTCACCGAATTGGCAAACTAGTTCGTCCGCCCAACTAACCTCTGGCTGCTTTAGCCAGAAGTCATTCATCTAGTTATGGTGTCAGTACCTCCTTGATTGCTAGGATGCTGACAGCTGCCTGCTTACTTTGCAAGCAAGGATACTGTGCAGGCTGGCCACCTGAGTTCTAGCAAACGACGATATAATTTATACATTTTTTGTATTGTCGCAGTGTTGTGTGTTTATTTGCCTTGCATCTTTTTTATAGCTGAGCAATTAGGATACATAGTCCTCGTTCATGTAGGGGGCTGGATATCTGGGGACATGTGGCCCCGTATGGTTCAGGGTGGGGGGATTACGCTCTCTGGCAATTTACTGGCTAGCCAGCCAGTCAGCCAGGCTGCATGATTGGATAAGAAACTAAGGGGACACCACACATTTTTATTGTTTTTTACATCATGGGATAACCCCTTGAATCCATAGCAGACCCTCATCAAAGAAACGGGTCAGATACTGTATGGATATTTAGGGGAAACCTTGTGTCTTTTTTTATTTTCTATTCTTTTCCTGGGGTTCCCTTTACAACTCATACCAGATCCCCATCTAGAATAAGGGTCTTATAAGGTTAGATTTTGAAGGGAATCCCTGCATGCCCTGTTTACATACAGAATGGAGCAGCTGGTAAATATAATTTAGTGACAAATCATTTTTTTTTCTTGTAAATGTTACTTTTGCTTTAGTACATTTCGCAGCATTTTACGTGGAGGTTTTATGCATCGGCCAAGCGTGTTTTTTAAGGAAATTGTGTATTTTTCGTGTTGACCTTTAAGCTTTTTCAAAAGAGCTACTCCTAGATGAACTGTATTTTTTTAATATTGTTTATTTGCATTGGTACATGTCCCCCTTGGCAGTGCCCGGGTACCGATGCCCTTTTTCCCAAAAGCTTGCAAATTGGCCATGAAAAAGGTTCCCATAGACTTTAATTAGGTTTGCTGCTATGTTTAGGGTTTGCACATTTTTTCAATTATTCAGTTCGCTCATCCCTAGTGGTAACATGATTTTTTGATGATTCTCACCTGGATTGTTGAATACGAGACAAAATTTGGCTTTTTATGGGAAACTTTGGCTGATTTGTATAGGTGCATATCTACTTATTTATATTTCACATTTGTCTCCTAAAGTTCCCATAATATACATGCAGTGAGGGAAAAAAGCATTTGATCCCCTGCTGATTTTGTACGTTTGCCCACTGACAAAGAAATGATCAGTCTATAATTGTATTGATAGGTTTATTTTACCAGAATAACAACAAACAAATCCAGAAAAATGCATTTCAAAAAAGGTATAAATTGTTTTGCATTTTAATGAGAAAAATATTTGACCCCTTCACAAAACATGACCTAGTACTTGTTGGCAAAACCCTTGTTGGCAATCAAAGAGGTTTCTTTTAGTTGGCCACCAGGTTTGCACACATCTCAGGAGGGATTTTGTCCCACTCCTCTTTGCAGATCATCTCCAAATCATTAAGGTTTTGAGGCTGATGTTTGGTAACTCATACCATATTTTCTATGGGATTAAGGTCTGGAATCCAAAGCATAATGTTTCCACCTCCATGTATGGCGGTGGGTCATAGGCAGCATTCCTCCTCCAAAGACGGCGAGTTGAGTAAATGCCAAAGAGCTTGATTTTGGACTCATCTGACCACAACACTTTCACGCAGTTCTCCTCTGAATCATTCAGATATTCATTAGCAAACTTCAGACAGGCCTGTACATGTGCTTTCTTCAGCAGGGGGACCTTGCGGGCACTGCAGGATTTCAGTCTTTCATGACATAGTGTGTTACCAATTGATTCCTTAGTGACTACAGTCCCAGCTGCCTTGAGATTATTGACAAGGTTCTCCCATGTAGTTCTCCTCACTGTTCTCATGATTTTTGAAATTCCATGAAGTGAGATCTTGCATGGAGCCCCAGACTGAGAGAGATTGACAGTTATTTTGTGTTTCTTCAATTTTTAAATAATCACTGTTGTCACCCTCTCAACAAGCTGCTTGGCGATGGTTTTGTAGCCCATTCCAGCCTTGTGTAGGTCTACAATCTTGTCCCTGACATCCTTGTACAGCTCTTTGTCTTGGCCATGGGGGAGAGATTGGAATATGATTGATTGATTGCTTCTGTGGACAGGTGTCTGTTATACAGGTAAGGGTTCTTTCACACGGGCTTTCCGCCCAACGGACTTCGTTTTGCTCATCGGTGATCGATCCGCCGGTGGATGACAGCTCCATCTCTACTTACATTGCAGAGACAGACCTGTCAGATCCCCACTTGATCCTCCAGACAGATGGAAAATAGGGTTTCCATCTGTCTGGATTTCACGGACAGGATCTGATCAGATAGCAGGGGGTGTCAGCGGACAGCGGCTGCTCCATAGGGATGCATGGAGCATCCGATCAGGTCTACCTGAAAAACTGACAGGTGGACCTGATCAGAATGCCCGTGTGAAAGGGTCCTTACAAGCTGAGATTAGGAGCATTCCCTTTAAGTCTCGGTTCACACAGGGGCGCCCGACTCTGAAGCCGCCCTGTGCAGCGCGACCTCAGCGTGGCTTGCAAACAACTTCTCTAATAGAAGTCAATGCAAGTCGCCCCAAAGTAGTGCAGGAACCTTTTTCTAAGTCAGGGCGACTTGAGTTGCTCCGATTAGAACGGTTCCATTGCACTGAATGGAGCACGACTTGTCAGTGGGCTAAGTTGCCTGACAAGTTGCCCCAGCGTGAACCGGAACCCTCAGCTAGTTACCTGTATAGAAGACACTTGGGAGCCATAAATCTTGCTGATTGGTAGGGGATAAAATACTTATTTCACTCATTAAAATGAAAATCAACTTATAACTTTTTTGAAATGCGTTTTTCTGGATTTTTTTTTGCTGTTATTCTGTCTCTCACTGGTAAAATAAACCTACCATTAAATTATAGACTGATCATTTCTTTGTCAATGGACAAACGTACAAAATCAGCAGGGGATACTTTTTTCCATCACTGTAATTATGCAGTGATTACCATAGATACCTGTATGAATTAAATGTAAATTATTTTCTAATTAGTACAACTGCCTTAGAAAGACATTTTAAAAAAATGGTAGCACTGTGAGGAGAAGCATACTATTGATTAATCAGAAAATATGTTGTTGGCACACAGGAAAGATATGGTTCAGATTAACAGTCCTATAGTGCAATCAATATCTAACAGTACTACCTTATAAAATGGCTACTTTATCTTGTTTTTTAAGTGCTGTTTTTCCTGTTTCATTCTTTTATTGCTTTTGTTTTGCATTACTTTATCAGAAATCACCTTCATTTAACATTGTATGATCAACAATGTCCAACTGTCTTGTGAAACCTTGCTTTCCAGTGGAGCATTCCCTTCTCCTCCTTATACCAATGTACTCTCCTGCAACTTTACCTCCTTGACTCTTTTTACCTTAAGACTTTCCCTAGACCAACCTAACTGGTTTATTTTGGAGATAACTGTGTACTTACAGCATTGGATAGAATTCATAATATCCTTTTGCGCATTTGGCACAGTGGTCTCAGAGTATTCTCCCAAATTCTTTCCTTGACTACTGTCCATTGTTTTACTAATATTGTGGCTTCCTCCTCCCTGCCTTCCTTTTTTAATAGATATTCATAATTTATGCTTTTCATATATTTTACAGCTTATTGATGGGTATGAAGAACATTTACCTATATGATTATATTTGTTGATTAACACTAGAAATAGTATTTGGATCCAGAACTGACAAAACTTGTGAAGAGGAAATAGGGTGATGTCTCTAAACATAAGGAACATAAGAAAAATAAAATGCAGCTCAAAGCTAAAAAAAACTAAACACTTAAAATGTATCTAAACAAAAACAAACACGTATTATATTGCATCCTACCAGTTCTTCACGTGGTGGGTAGCAAATACTTTATCTGTGGTGAATGCATATCCTTTTTTTAAGTTTTGAATCCTTCATTTCACTTAGTGAAATGCCAGTAACATACTAGGCCTAGGATGAGTCAGGTCCTATAGTCTTCAGAACAATGTAATTGATAACAATCAGCCAAGACCAAGATCACACACAAGACGTTAGGCTGGCCAAATACTTTTAGAATTTTGGTCAAGGAACTGGGCAAAATTTCAACAGTGGGTATCCCGGCTGGCTTGACAAAAGTCTGCTACTCAATAAAGTTTGTCAATGCGGCCAGGCCCAAAATTATCATCTTAGCTTAGCTTGCAGCCAATGAGCTGTAGGCGCTATCCAAATGCTCTGACAGCCAGCACTAGCTTTTGTTAGAATGCATCAGCCTGACAGGGGGGGGCGGGGGTTCATCAGGGATTCATCCATCCATAGATGTGGGAATTTTTTTAGATTTATTTTGTTTAGCTTGCAACATGAGCAAAAGAAATGTTTCATATGACCAGCTTTATCAGCTTGCAAGATTTTTGGCATGATCAACAGGTATTTTTACACTTCTCAAACAGATATAACAAAACAAATACAAATGTATAGTTGAAAGCCCAAAAGGAAGCAAACATTAGACATTTTATATTAGGTATTTCTATATTTAAATGACTGCCTGTGGCTGCAACTTCAAGTGAATCCAGTTGTCCATAGAATAATATAGTTGTTATAAGAATAATATGAACTGTCCTTTTCACTACATTTATAAGGACAAATAATGTGATCCATATTATTGAACATTTGTATAAACCAGATCCAGCCACTGTGTGGTCATGATACTGCATAAATATTATTATTATTATTAATATTATTATACATGATTTATATAGCACCAACAGTTTACGCAGTGCTTTAGAGGGGGGACAATACAATTACAATACAGTTCAATACAGAAGGAATAGGAGGGCCCTGCTCGTGGAGCTTAACACATATATACAAATCAGCTGAGATTTTACTGCAGGTAACCATTTCAATTTCAGCCATCACTGTTCTGACAGACTCTGAAGCAGTAGTAAAAATTTGGTTTTATTAGCTGCTATAAGTACTTGTGTATTACTCTTACTCAAGTCCAGAATAAGTACTATGGTGTCGGCAGCCTTCGTATAATATTGATGAAATCTCTCACAATATGTATTCTGCACATATGATTGAGAATATGTTAACCAACAATGATAAATTCAAGGTGAAATATTTTTCTCAAAACAGTTTATTCAAACAGTAATAGAACGTTCACATTGAATGATGTGGATGTTATCATTGTAACACTGCCTTGGTAAATGTTCCTTCAAACCTTTCGTTTGCTGAAATTTTTATTCAAAACGTTTGCTTTTTTTTTTTTTTATAAACCATTGTATCCACAGGGGGAAAAGGGAAAGAAGGGCAAAAAAGGGCCTAAAGGGGAGAAAGGAGAACAGGGTGCTCCTGGATTAGATGCACCTTGCCCGTTGGTATGTCTCATAAAACCAATCCATCATGCCATGATTTCTAATGCATTTGGGATAGAGCAAACATCTAGAAGCCATCTTGTCTGGCATCACTTTTGATCTGGATGTTTAAAAAATAAGTATTGCCAAAGCTGAATTTTTCATGCATATGGAATTTAAAAAACAACTGTACTCCTTTTATGAAAATTGGCAGGCATTGTATCAATATTAGGATCTAATATCTCAGAATGGTGATCAGGTGACAAGAGGCGCTTAGGTGCTTGCTCCATCCCTTTTTTTCTTCCTTTTTTTTAGTTTTCTACAGGAGAGATAACTGCAAAAGAATAATTATTTTCAGTAACACTGCAAGTTAATCTTTACAAACAGGGTTTCCGTGGATTAAAGGGGGAAAAAGGGGAACCAGGTCAACCTGGCCTGGATGGGCTGGATGCCCCTTGCCAATTGGTACAGTATTTCTCTTTCCTATCCTCCCTGCATGCGAGTCCTTGTCTTGGTGACAAATGCAAAGGCCACTTCTGGAACGTTTGCATTGGAAAGAATCTGCATGTTTCTGCATGAAGTGCATTCTACTAAGTGATTAGTGCTATATTTCTGATCCCACATCTAGCATCTAATGGAAACACATACACTGTCTGTCCTTCCACCCTGTTTTTCCTCAGAACATTTTGTGAGCATACACTGGCAAATTTGCCCACACTGTCACACATAACCCTGCAGTAAAAAAATAGCTTACCTTTTTAGCTTGTGACAACCTTTATCCAAAGGCAAGTAGGTAATCTCTGTAGTGACGTAATAGCCTGCAGCCCAGTCCCCTAGACACCCATTAAAACGGCTTAGCCTCCCTGTGAAACTTACTTGACCTTCCCTGTAGTTTTTTCACAGCTTCCTCTCCTCAACTCAGCATGAATCTAAAATCCTGCCCATACTAAAATTATACTAGAAATCCTTTTCCTTGTACCAATATGGCAAACATGGTTATTTCTTTTTTCATAAAGCTGCTTAAAAATCACTGAAGTCATCAATATGTAAAATAGATACTCAAACATACTTAGGTAGATCAAGTCAAGTGTTGAATTATGTTAGCATAACAACATTCTATATATATATATATATATATATATATATATATATATATATATATATATATATATATATATATATATATATATATATTTATATATATATATATACATATATGTATATATGTATATATATATATATATATATATGTAATGTATATATATTATGATATATATATATATATATATATATATATATATATATATATATATATATATATATATATATATATAAAACAACATTTATATTGTTTTGCTGGGGAAAAATGAAGCATGCATACTGCACACCTGTTTTATTTGTCTTTCTTGTACATATGGCATTTATATCTGGAGAATGCATACTTTGGTATTGTTTTAAAACATTTACATTGATGGTGTGCTTATCTGCTTTGCTAACGATAGTGAGCAAGTAAGTGTAGCAGCTAAATAATCATAGACCCTAATATTTACATTGAGAAGCTCTCAGAGCATACTCCAGGTAGAAATGGCTGTTCATGTCTAGCCATCAGTTCATACAACCAGCTAGGTTTTTTCAGAAGAGAGATTGCTTTGTATGATGGCAGGCTTTGAGCATGCATGGGATAAGCAGTTTTGCACAATACAGTATGTGATAAATGCCCTGAAAGCTGACTTTGGTTATATATATAATAGTTCCATACTCCAGTGTTTCTTCAACTATTTCCGGGCTGAATTCACAATTATGGGTGCATGTTGATGAGTGTTAGTAACACACATTGTATTATGTGTTTTGGGGGGCATCCCATTCATTTGTAATGAAACCCCAATTCTGTAAACAACCCAAGTGACCTTAGAATTTACCAAAATGCATAGATGGAAATAAACATGTTGTGGTATGCTGCATTGGCCAAAAATGGGTCGGGTACTGGCTTTGGTGTGTTGACCATCATTAAGGGTCTATAGAAAATGAAAAGGCAGATGCACTGTGCGCTAAAATGCATTGCAATGTGTGTTAAAAATACCCGCGCATACTTGAGAATAGGCCTGCTGCCTTGACTAGCAGGTCTCTGCTATTTATTTGATATGCTTTTCCAATAGGGAGCTAAAAGCATTAGGTAAAGTGTTACCTTTAGCTGCCATAAAACAGGTATTTACAGTACTCATCTGCAAACCTGTGAAATCAGCAAGGGATGGAGTAGAGTCAGCCAATGTTTCTGCTATAGTGTGCACAGAAACTTATGTGTCCAAATCTGATGTAGCTTAGCAGTGTGTAAAGAATAGTGGAAGTGCTTTTCTAGTATCTGCCAAGTCCTTCCATTCTCTTTAGGGTAAAGAACTGTAAAATACACAAAACGACCCAATCAACAAATGTGTAAATGTTAAGCAAAGCTGTCACTGTAAAGAACTTCTCCCACTGCCTATGTTGGTAAATGTTGCTTTAATTAGGAGGACTAGCCAAGTGAATTTTCTTCTGAACTTGACACTTCCGGGAGTGTTGATGTCCTGCGTATACAAGACATAGTAGTGACTAGGAGGTCGTAGGAGAAATCAGAACATTGTGACATCCAGTAGGTTTTTTTTTTTGCTCATCACTGACTTCATCCAACCATTCTTCTTGATTGGAGTGGGGTTCAACAGCATGGGCAACAGGAGAGGCAAACATTTATCATTCTTTACAGGAACAAAGTTTATTTGCATTTACAAATTTGCTGACAGGGTCGATTTAATCAGCATTTTAAAGGCCCTATTTTTTCATTTCTATTGATGTGTCATATTACACAGTCAGAGTGACATGGGAGATTATTGAGATAAAGAGCTTCAAATGAAGCACTCGATATGAATGATAATACATGAATACCTGTTTATATGTCTAAAGGTAATGCATCCATATGGATTTGGGTCAACAGCATGAAAAAAAATCCCAATTCTGTGTTACAGGACACATGCTAGCAAACAGCATTCCTAATTAGTCTGCCTATAGCCCCTCTCTCCATCCATGTAGGGTACCCACACTTCTGCTAGGAACTGATATGTAAGTTTCAGCAAAGGAAACAATGAGTTACAAAGAAAAGAGAGATACTTCCAACTATACATAACCCAATATTATGTTAATATAATATTATATATTAATTATATGTATAATAATATAATAACTAATATGTTAATAAAAAAAGTGCACGTTCAATAAAGTGTTCTCATCTTTTTTGCCCCACCAACCAAAAAATACCATGTACTACACTGCTACAGATACATACTTACCTCAATCCTACTGCAATGTTTACAGCCTGTTGTGAAATCTTCTTTGTCTATAAATGTATAGTGATATACTGTAAAGGTGCTACCAGCTCAAATAATATTTTACTGGCTGTCATCAATATCGTGGCAGGTTGTAGCTTGGGGATAAAGGAAAGTATGCACCTGGGCTGAAAGAGAGTGGGTAGTTTAGGCAAAAAGGATAAGAGCACTTATTCTTTAAAGATACAATATATTGTCAAAAGTATTGGAATGCCTGCCTTTACATGCACATGAACTTTAATGGCATCCCAGTCTTAGTTCGAAGGGCTCAATATTGAGTTGGCCCACTCTTTTCAGCTATAACTGTTTCAGCTCTTCTGGGAAGGCTTTTCACAAGATTTAGGAGTGTGTCTATGGGAATGGTTGACCATTCTTTCAGAATCGCATTTGTGAGGTCAGGCATTTGTGAGGTGGACGAAAAGGCCTGACTCGCCAAAAAGTGTTCTATCGGGTTGAGGTCAGGACTCTGTCCAGGCCAGTCAAGATCCTCCACCCCCAAACTCGCTCATCCATGTCTTTATGTATATTGCTTTGTGCACAGTCATGTTGGGACAGGAAGGGGCCATCCCACAAAGTTGGCCATCCTAAAGGGCCAAAGTTGGCCAAAGGGGCCATCCCACTGTTCCCAAAAAGTTGGGAGCATGAAATTGTCCAAAATGTCTTGGTATGCTGACACCTTAAGAGTTCCCCTCAGTGGAACCAAATCTGAAAAACAACCCCACACCATAATCCCCCTCCATCCAATGATTTGGACCAGTGCACAAAGCAAGGTCCATAAAGACATGGATGAGTGAGTTGGGGGTGGAAAAACTTGACTGGCCTGAACAGAGTCCTGACCTCAATCTGATAGAATTAGAGCAGAGACTTTTCGTCCAACATCAGTGATTGACCTTACAAATGCGTTTCTGGAAGAATGGTCAAAAATACCCATTGACACACTCCTAAACCTTGTGGACAGCCTTCCCAGGAGAGTTTAAGCTGTTAAAGAATATACTGAACCCTACGAACTTAGACTGGAATGCTATTAAAGTTCATTTGCATGGAAAGGCAGGTGTCCCAATACTTTTGACAATATAGTGTATATATCCGAGTTTGACCTGAACGTTTCCTAAATGTAACTTAGTTGGTTTTAAATTGTTGCATTCCTAAAAGCTATTTTTGCTATCTTACAACTTGCTTTTGTTGAAGGTAGACATTACCATTCTCTCTGAATGTGCAACTGAAGCAACTCTCAACTTGTTTCAGTTTTACTATTGCAGTCAAATAGTGACTGCCTTCTGAAGAAATAAAATTCAAGTGTAGTCCATATTAAAATGGCAGTGATTTCAGCTATTCTTTTGAACATTGCACAAAATGAGGTAAGTTTTAATAAACCAAATCCACATATGCTCAAATCACCACTCAAATTGGTCTACAAATATCACGTGTGGTTCATTCTTTTTGTTTAAAATTTATTTTTACATTTGATCCTTATCCATAAGAGTCATCTATTGCAACCGCACAATGGATGTCCTTCTGCATGCTATATACTGTATATAGATATATAACATTCATGTTAATGTCTCATTAAAACAGGGACCAGATGGGCTTCCAATGCCTGGCTGTTGGCAAAAGGTGAGTACAAACTAACACATTGTAAAAGCTGACTGTTTGCAGCATGTATTGTTTTCTTTTTTTATACTGCATGTATTAAATATGACTGTTACAACAATTGAAAACACTGAGCATTTTTAAAGAATAACTTCTCATTACTTTTGAAACATTTTTTTTTAAATGAGGAGATGTCAGTAAATACAGCAAAAAAAAAATGTTACCGTATTTTTAACATAGGGTCCAAAGGAACGTGTTCCAATATATTTGCTCCTGATTTGCTTGGGTTGTAACTAAACCTAAAGCTGAAACATGGGCAGGAGTTGAAAAACAGAAAATATACTGTATATGATAGCTATTTCACCTGCAAGGGGAATTGTATTTCTGTTCATACAATCCTATAATGCAATTTCTGTCAGATATAATAGCCAGACTATGCACTAAAGCTAGGTCACATTCCTATTGCCATCCTGTAGCTGGACCCTGAAAGAGCAATAGCAGCTACTTCTTCTCCCTCTGCATATTTCTTGCTACATGTGCATGCAGCATGCCTGGCTCTGAGTTCTGCTCCTTCATGTCCCAATCTTAGCACTGTGTGATATATTTATTTATTATGTAATGTCAATTTTTTCTTGCCAATAAATATTGTGTAAAAATTTAAAAAAACATTAATGGAGGAGTGAGCAATATGGATGATGGCATATTCAGGCAACATTGCACACGCCCAGATCCAGCCTGGCACTCTGTAGTTTCACTTATGTACACTCCTCCTGAGATTAGGGTTGATAATTTATGCCATTTCTTTAACAAATTCCTAGAAAAGTTTGGTGTTATCCTTAACTATTGTTTTCAAAAAGATGCTTTTGCAGTTTGAAAAGCCTTTCCCTACTGAAATCAATGGAATGGATACCAGACAACAAAGTTCCTAGTTTACAGCTTTTTAAAGTATATAATTATTAATAAATATGTGAAATGTAAGAATTATTTTCCCACCTAGAAAGAGCAGATGTACGTTCTATTAAAAACAAAGGGTTGCCATTTATGTTTACTTTATATGGAGGGAGAGGGTTGTATGGTCTACTTGTTATTTTCTCAGTTGACCCTAACTTTTATTTACAGATTAGGAACTACTTAGTTAGAATGGACAAAGGAGAAGTAAAGATCACATAACGGAGCATTTTCTGCACCTGGTACTGGAAACTGGAGAGAAAGACATTGTAAACAATGCAATGGCTTAGTGTTTAGCACTCCTACCTTACAGCACTAGGGTCCTTGGTTTGAATCCCAACCAGGATACCTGCATGGAATTTTTATATTTTCCCTGTGCGTGTGTGGGTTTTCTCTGGTTTCCTCCCACACTCCTTTTGGCTCTCATCTAAATTGGTCCTAGTATGTGTATGTATGCATGTGAGGTAGGGACCTTAAATTGTAAACTCCTTGAGGGAAGAGACTGATGTGAACGTACTATACATAAAGCATTGTGTAAATTGTCTGCACTATATAAATACCTGAAATAAATACTGTTTCTGAAAATTAAAGTGTTATCATATTTTATGGATACCTTAGAAAAAAATGCTCAGTGGACTTCTTCTTCAATGTTCTAACAGCATGTAAAGCCTTTGTAAAGTTTGTTTAAAAGGACCAGCTTGGAAAATAACTAATACATTATTGACGACAGTAGGATACTTTACATTATACATTGTTATTATTAGCATCTGTTTTTGTGCAAGAGCCTATTTTTATGTAAGTGCGTTTTATGCATTTTTCCTATATTAACCTCTTTGGTTATTATTTGGCCCCAAAGTTTCTAAAAGACAGTCTTGTCAAACAGTAACATTCTGTTGAGTTACTCAATATGTAATTTGTGACATATTGTATGTTAGTACAGTTAAACTTTTAAATTTTTAATCTGTGGTCACACCAGCATTTGTTAAGTGTTCAGTACAGGCAGTGGCGGGACAAGGTAATCTGGTGCCCAGGGCGAAGATGGCAAACTGCGCCCCCCCTATAAAGAAAAAGTCAGTGTCATTTCAAAACCAATATTTTCCATGGATGCCAATGTTAAAAACAAGGAGCAGTGCCATGTCAAGCTGACCAACATTTCCCATAGACGCCAATGTTAGACAGGGAGTAGGGCCATGCCAAGCTGTCCAAAATTTCCCATAGACGCCAATGTTAGACAGGGAGCAGTGCCATGCCAAGCTGTCCAAAATTTCCCATAGACGCCAATGTTAAAAAATGGCAGCAATGCTATGTCAAGTTGACCAAGCTGTGTCCGTAGTCGTGAGCAGTGTCGGTCCTAGCAAGCAAGAGGGTCATCGAGGCGGGCGGGGGGAGAGGAGGCAGGCAGCCTGACAGGAATCTTCACTGCACAAAGCTGGACGTGTAGCAGAGGTGGTTTGCCTGCCGCAAATGCTCATCCCCAGGAGCCTCTCATAGGGCCCCCCACTGGTCCCGGGCACTCAGTCAGATGGGTCAGTCCGCCCCTGGTATGAACTAACACACCAGGCGGGCGGGTGAGCGGCTGCTAATAGCTGTAACGAAGTGAGCCCTTCACTTCCCTGTCAGTGGAGATACCCGCCTGACAGGGAAGTGAAGGTCTCACTTCCTTATAGCTATTAGCGGTCGCTCGCCTGCCCGCCCGGTGTGTTAGTAATCACACTGTCACACACAGTTCACCTGTGCTGCGCTGTGCCCCCCTTCCTCTACTAAATGGTGCCGCCCAGGACACCCGTCCCTTCCACCCCCCCCTTGTACAGGCTCTGAGTACAGGACATAGGATCATAAAAAAAAAAAATTTGCAGGCACATCCCTTATATAACCCGCTCCATTCCCAACTAGCTTCAGTGTTTTGCTAGTGTCCCTAGGTGATAGATGCATTTTCTCTACTGAAAGAAGCTGAAGAGGTTTTTTTTTTTTCATAAAGATTTTTTTATCAAGATTCCTGGCTGCACCATAGCCTTTGTGTCTCCTTTCTGCAGCTTCCAGTCAGTTGACTCCCCAGCTGAAACTACATCCTGCCCAGGGTGTAAAGAAATCATCTGCTGTAGTTACAGGGCTTGTGCTCTTAAAATCCGTACCAGGATACTGGTGCTCCTATGCTTTAGGCTGCAACATTTAAATGGTCTGTAGCAGCCATGTAAAAAATTGGGAGCCATTTCCCTGACATCCTGCCCCAAGTCCATTGCATGGCCTCTATTGTGCCTGTGTGGCTTCCATTTTCTTTCTCATGGGCACTTCTCTCGGCTGGTTACTGACTCCCTGGCATAGTGGATCATTTCTGTGTTCAGCAGCCTATAGTGTATGCCAGAGAAGGCCTAACCCTTTCTTCTCCACAGCAGAGAAGGTGATTTGGTAAGTACCCCATTTGGGGACACTTTGCAATGCACATGACAAATCACAAGAGCTGAACCAAGGGGTCAGATGGCCTAACAAGTGCAGACTCCGCTCAGGGGTGGGGTGCACAGGGCGGTAGTCTCTCTCTACATTGCCCTAGTACCCTCTGTTTGGACATTTCCCCGAGTCTGATTTAATGCCTTCTTATGGGTCCACAACTGGCCATAGATAGAGGTCGTAGATAGCAAAGGTCGCAAAAAAACCCTTTGGTCTATCTTCTTAAATTGGTCTCTGATTTTGCTGCTGATATGCTGTCTGAGGAGGAGTTAGATGAGGAAGAATTTTCTCTTCTTCTAAGGAATCAGATCAAGAGGATATGTCTTTGTTGGAGATTTCATCCAAGCTTAAAAGAGATGTATGGCTTTGTTTTTTTTTCTCCAGAATTATACTTAGCTAGGTTGATGCAGCATCGGTCCCCTGGTTGATTCCAACTACCATTGTTGTGATGACGCGGTGCCTGGACTGATTTCTGTAATGTCAGCTCTCTGCTAAAAATGGTTCACAGGAGTGCAAAACGATTTGCACTCCTGTGATCCATAGGAGAGGTACAGCCAAACTAGCTTTGGCTATACTTCTCCTTTAAGGACACCATTGGTACTCCTAATGCTGTATGCTTGTGTTTACTATTAAAGCAGCCTGCGTCTGCACACCCAAAGGTCCCCAGCATGGGGCCCCTAAATTACCCAAACCTTTCCAGTCCCCTCAATCTTAGAGCCTGTCTTGTACAGTGACTGGCCTCACGATAAAAAGCTCTTTGCTCCTCCTAAAATGTTTGCTCAGCAATATCTTATTGAGTAGCGTTTCCTGTAGAAATGAATAATCCCTGTGCCGGATCAAGCCATTGTTTGATTTACAGAGACATTAATGGTCTCTATAAAGAGGACCCAATAAATCTGCTGTTGCATTCATGGACTTCTGCCAGAGCCTTGCTTACTGGACTAAGTGCATTGCCTGAGAACCTAGTTCATTACTAAAGGAACCCTTGGTTCACCACCACCTAGAGCTTTTACCTCTGGCCTTACAATACTGTGTGAATGGCTTGATGGCTACGTTTCACCAAATCTCTATAATGTGCATCCTCTGCAACCTTATGTGGAGAACCCATTGGCTCAAATGCTGGTCGGTGGAACCTCTGGGCAAGAAATGCCTTGAGCTGTTGCCCTTTGAAAGATAACATCTGTTTGGTCTCCATCCCTAGAAAAAAGAAGGCTCAGCAGCATGACCTTTTAAATCTGAGACTAGGAAAAATTTATTTTGTCTGTGTCATGCCTCCACGTCCAAGTATATGTCTAAAACACATTAGAAGTCTGATCATTAGAAGACATGGACCTCCAAGCCAGCTAGATCTGGCACCAAGCCTTCTTCTCAGTTTTGGGGTATCCCTGCTTGTCTAAAGGCTTTCAGGCCTTCTGGTTTCCAGAAATCTCCAATGTTTGGGGGGAGAGAGTCATTTTCAAAGACTACAAAATTGAGTTCAGGACTCTGCCTTCTCCCCACTTTGCCCTCTAAATGCACTTCTTTTTACACAGACACTAGCATATCTTCTTGGTGCTGTTCAACAGTTCACCTGGCAGGGGGGTCATTATCCAGGTCTCGAACGAGGAACAGTTTCAGGATTTAAATTCATGCCTGTTCACAGTTCTCAAGAGAAATGGAGGAGTTTGTCTCATTCTAGATCTGAAAACTCTCACCTTTTTCTAGCAATTTCAAAAGTTCCACATGGAATCGACCGGGTTGGTTAATAACTCCCTCCTTCCAAAGAATTTTCTGGCTTTAGTGGAGGCCTCCAAGATGCTTACTTGCATATTTGTATCCTCCTTCTTCACAACACTATCTAAATTGTGCTCAACATTATTAATTTTCCCACTCTTTTCTTTAGTCTTTCCATAGCCCCTCAGGTTTTCATCAAAGTGCTTGCCCTAGTCCTAGCTCTGCTCTATTTTAAGGAGATACATGTTTTTTGGGTATTATGACAAACTAAGGCTAAAATATTAGTCCTCTTTATGTCAGACAATTTCCAGCAGAAAGGGCAGATTCTGTAAAGATGCAGTTGGGTACCTTCACAGGATCTTTCTGCACTGGGAAAAACTTCTCTTCTTTCCCTCCACCCATGTCCCTGGGCCCTTCGATCCCAGACGGGTCCTCCATTCATGCCTGCATTGTAGTCTCGTTTTAGGCAGTGCTATATGCCAGTTTCATTCCAGATAATTTTATCTAAAAGTTTTGGTAGTGTGGGCAAGCAGTCTTGGTTCTTAGACCACCACATTTGTCTGACTCACAAGAACAGACTCTCCCTGGTATAGTGGATTTCCAGCCCAGAGTTGGAATCAGCAAAACCCTTTTCCCCCAAGACATAGAAAGATCTCACAACGGTGGCCAGTCTAAGTGCAGGGCATTTGATCATCCAAGGAAGCTTGCCATCCCATCAACTTTCTGGAACTCAGGGAGATTCAGTTGTCTCTTCAATGCTGGACTGCTGAGTTGCAAGGTCACCCTACAAAAATATATATGAACAATGCAACAGCTGTTGCCTACAACAACTATGAGGGAGGCACCAGAAGTTAAGCCACTTAAAGAGAAGCAGACTTGACCCTTTGCTCGGCAGAATTCTACATTCCTGCTCCATGTGCCCTCCACATGCCAGGTGTGAAAAATTGGCAGACACAAAGAGATATAGATAGCACACCTAGACCATCAAAGGTCTATTGAGATGGATAAGTGGTAACACTCCTATAGTCTCAATAACTGTAATATAATTATGGCAAAAACAGTCCAATAAGTCTATCCACCAGGGCAAACTAATCCTTTGAGCGGATCCTATTTTGCATGGTGCAAGACCAGTACATTTTATCCTAGGATGCATCAGGGTCCTTCCATCAGTCTGGTCTAGATCAGCATCTGGCCTTGAGAATCTCTCATTCTACAGTTAGGGCCTTTGTGCAGGGTGTTGTGCACATATCTCTGCCTGCTCATTTGCCCTGTGGGGACTGAACCTGGTTCTTTTAGCCCTTCAGAGGCTGCCTTTCAAACCTATTAGGGATATTACCTTATTCTTAATTCTCTTTGCTCATTGCGTTTACACATAGGATCCCTGAGTTAGCAGCCTTGTCCTGTAAAGAGCTTTTTTCTAGTGCTACACAAGGTTAAGGTTGTCCTGAGGTCAAAAGCCTCCTTTCTCCCTAGGGTGTTTTCCTCCTTCTACCTTAAACAAGACATTGTCCTTCCTTCTATATTACCTGCTTTAAAACATCCCAAGAAAATGTATCTCCACTGTCTTGACTGCAGGAATCTAACTCTTGGCTACAGACCCTTCTAGGCAATCAGATTCCCTCTTTGTGCTTCCAGAGGGTTCCTGCAGGGGACTCCCTGCTTCTCTCTGCACAATTGCTAGATGAATAAGACAAGTCATCATTCAAGTTTATGGTTTAAAGGATAAGGATAACCTCTCCCCTGTTAAGATGTACACCACCAGATCCTTTAATGCTTCTTGAGCTTTTCAGCATCATGCATCGGTTTCATTTAGATATGCATGCCACATAGTCTTCTGTTCATATGTTTGTTAAATTTTACCAGGTGGATATTCAAGCCTCTTCTGATGCCACTTTCAGGTGTAAGATGCTATATGTTGCTCTCTGAGCTCTGTTGAGCCCTTCTTGACCTGTTTTTACATTGGACTGTTGGCGTTTGTGTACTGTGTTACCCACCCCTCAGTTGGACAACTTTTGGATGTTTAAAAATGGTTAAAAATGAAAGATCCTGTGTCTTGTACTGTAAAACTAAGAAAATAGGATTTTTTACTTACTAGTAAAATCCATGTTTTGGAGTAGAGTAGAGCAGTGGTCCTCAACCCTGGCCTACAGGGCCCACTAACAGGCCAGGTTTGCAAGATAACTGAAATACATCCCAGGTGATGTCATTTGCTGCTCAGTGATTGCAGTATTCTAGTCTGCATCTCCCCAAGGTAATACTTAAAACCTGGCCTGTTAGTGGGCCCTGTAGGCCAGGGTTGAGGACCACTGCAGTGAGGACACAGGTCCCCCACATGTGTTCTTTAAAATCTCCAGATTGCTTGCTATAGGACTGCGATTGGGAGGGGCTAAATAGGTCCCTTTGGCTTTTTTGTTTTTGTAAGCATTTTATCCCCTAAAGGTAGCTGCAAATAACCCATGGTAAAGACTAAAGATCCTGTGTCCTGTACTGTACTCTAAGAAACAAAAAACTGGAAAGCCAAAAATCCTATTTTTATCAACAGATCACCTTATGTTTTTCCAAACTATTAGGAAGCAAGTTACCTATTAAATCAACTGTAGTTAGTTAAGCTTTATAGATCAGAAGTAAACAAGTCAGAGGTGAAAATTGCAAAATTGATCAAAACCTATTTATTTATTTTTTTTCTGATATTGGAATGCTGATTATAAATAGACTTTATTAGGCGACCAATTTGTTTAATAAATTAAAAGTAAGAAAATATATTTAAGCAGACAGTTCCAAAACATATACAATTACTGAGATACTCACAATGTATCAGTGCATTAACAGAGCATTTATTGAACACAAGCCAGCTCCCAACCATGAAGAAGTCTGCCAAACATGCAATTAAATGCCAGCTTATTACTTGGAGACTATCTTCATCCAAATTAATATTACTCTGGGCAGTAAATGAAATTAGCAATTTCAATAAAATTATTTTTAAGGATCAATAAATGTCACAACACTACGTTATTTAGCATCAATAAATGTTGATAAACAAATGAATGTGTAGAACATGCACATGTTTCAAACATGTAGGGTTAAAAGGGTGAGTTAACTGAGTGAGGATAGAGTTGGCTGGAAACTCCCAGCCATTTGCCATATCCCATCCAGTCTCATCTCAACTAGAGTTGTAGTTGGGATTAGGGCGCACAGTGCACTACTATCCTATGTTTTAGGCTGTACTACCTACACCCACACACACCATTACCTTTCATGACTAAGTAGAAAATAAACTGAAAGATTGTCATTCTTCATCCCACATCATTCAAATTAGTTAATGTTTCTTAAAATGTGCTCACTGCTGACTCTTTTGAGTGTTGACTGGTACATTTTTGATGGAGCAGATTTGCACACATGTCTTGCAAAAACAGTCCTCTCTCTGAGAATATGTGAATGTGCAGTACTGGGTTCGGTTGACTATAGGTGTTTTGAGAGCTCTGCCACTGCTGCAACAGAACGTATATCAACAATCAGCGACTTTGTAAAGTATGTAACTAAATTTAGTGATTGGGGATGTGGAGGAAAGGGATTTTTTTTAAATGATTGACCTTGTTGGCATATTGTTTGCTTAGTGAATGAGTTCTTAATAACCCAGAAAAACAATGCCTATGCACAATGTACTAGTAAATCGAGAATAGGGCTTATTAACTAAACCAAAGGAATGGTGGCTTTGCACTGCAGCTGTGCACCTTGGTCTATTAAGTGCCCACTGCCCAGTCAAGGACTTATTCATTTCCATTTATCTTTAAATGGTTCCCTACTTCAGTAAAGGGAGAACCAGCCCATCTACTCCTAAAACCCCCCTGGATGCCTAAGATTGGCTCGGGAGGGATTTATTTCTGATGGTTAAATCCCATAGCTAAATGTTTTCATTGCATGCTGTATAATTAGTTGTATTTGAGTGATATTCGGTAAAAATGACTGCACTGTTTGATTTTGCCTGCATTGCCTTACCACTCACAACTGTTTTCCTGTTTCTTTTTGCAGTGACCAGTCTAACCATGCAAGCATGAAGTTGTAAATAATTAAAACTGTGTATTTATAGATAAACATTTAAAAGAATGACTTCATCTGTTTACATATACCTGCTTCTACATGTCCATCTTTTGTCTTCTTGCACAAGCTATTTGGCAGTAGTGAACACTGCTGATGGAATCTTTGGATCTGTGGAGTTACTTGACCATAAGTTTATATGACACTTTATATTAGTGCTTAGCTTATAAACACCTATACGCTTGGCTTGTAATGTCATGAAAGACCATTTGTTGAAGACATATCTCCATATACTGACAAATAACTCTTCTTGCAATTCATTTCCAACTGAACCTCCATGCCAAATAGCACAAGTGATTTGTGTCGTCTCAATGTTTGTACAGACTAATGACATGCATGATGTTTCCGGAGTTTGCCGAGTGGTTGAACCTTATATGCTAGGCGATTGATCTTTGTGACTACTTACCCAAATCCCTTAACAAGTCACTTTCATTCAATTAAAGGGAGTAACGCCATGGCTTGTAGCAAGGAAGAGATAAGGTGGTTGAGATATAAGAGCAATGCTATTCTGTTTTGGAGATCCATCCAGCAATGTATCATCTCCTACTTGACAAGCCCAGATCTACTACTGAGGCTCAAAGGTCCTGATTGCCTTCAGCATCTTTTCATTCCGTGCTAACCACAGCCCTCCAGGAAGTACAAGATGGGCATATCACAGTTATCAAATATGTTCCATGGATGCCACAAAGTTTGGAGTTGAGTTGTCTGAGAGGCTGCATCCTGTGGTGCATAAGAAATATGACAATGGACAAGGTTAACCAAAAATGGAAAGACCTAGTTTTCATTCACAGACCAATACTGGCTCATGTGTTTTTTTTATAAACTAAGCAGCAATGAAGATCCTCCATCCCAGAGATCCTTTAATTCTCTGATGGGAATGAAATGTATGACCCTGTGTGGCAGGATCTTGCTAAAATTGATATAATGCATTCACGTTCTCATTATTTTTATGAAGAAATTTGTAATGTGCAGTCTATGGTTAAAAATCCAGCCACAGTAAGTGTTGTGGTTGCCAAAGGGTTTTGCTCTGTGCTTCTGCCTAGCATACTGATAATCAATCATCATGCCTTATTTTTTGCTGTTGTACCTTTATTCACAAAGCCTTGATAAAAGCATTGATGTATTGAAGAGATTAGATGTTAGTGCATAGCGGTCATATCATCATTGTGTGACTGACTTTATTTGCATATTCCAAACCCAGACAGTGGTAAGAATATAGCTGCTTATACATTTATAGATGTAATATATTATTAGTCTATGTCTTATTATTATTGGTGCAGAAGAAATGTTTATTTTTGGTTTTATTCTACTTAAAAAGGAAAAAACTAAAAAAAAAAAAACACCATTGTGTTCACTTAAGATGGTATTTCAAAGCTCCTTCTTTAATTGAGGGGCACACTGCATACACATATGTAGATGTGGGTAGGTAAAACTTCTTGTATTATGCTGTCTTGAAAAGCACAATATTGTCCATTTTCGCATGGTAATCATACTTTTAGAGGATATCTTTCTTATAAGTAATGGTTTTTACAAATGTATTCAATATAACTTCACAGATCCCCTTCGCTGTATGTACAAAAATGTATTTTTTACAGGTATGATGCAATGAACCAGTGATCCCCCACCATGTTTGTAAGAAGTTTGCCTATAATGAGACAACTTGGGGTAGTTCTCTCAGGTGTTAAGTCCGAGGAACAGATTTATGAAAAAAATTTATTTTTAACAAAATAATATCCTGCAGAGGCTTACCCTAATGATTGCCTTGCTTTATGCTAAAGAATGCTAAAATAAATCTATAGCATTTCCTGGTATTTTCACACATCATGTGTGAGTCTGTGTAATAATGTTTATAGAGGGAGAAGTGAATTTCACTTTTTTATTCAAGTGTTGGGGTATCAGTAGATCATTTTGGTTTTCAGGTACAATGAAAGCAAAACACGACTGACCCTAATTAATATGCTATATTACCTAATAATAATATTTTATTGATATATCTCTTTCTTTAGTTTGAAAAAAGTTATTAAGCAGTTTTCCTCACATTGACAAGTTACATTTTCAGAAAATATAAAGATTTCCACTAAAATATACAGTCATCCTAAAACAGCAATTTATATTTTTCGCCTTTATTTTTTTGCATCAAAAAATTAATGCTTTACTTTTGGTTAATTCCATCATGTAGTTACATGCTGTACTTTGTGTTTTAACTGTTATACGGTGCTAACCATTTTTAGTGGAAGCAATCCATGTATTATATGTGGACGATTTCTCTTAGAGTCTATTAGAACACAGTTATACTCATTGCTGTAAGCTATAAAAAGTATTTCCATTCTCTTTCATCCCACAATAGTTTTAAAAGCCTGAAAGGTCATTACAAAAATTAGGTTAGTTTCATTGTTTTTTCTTAACTGAAGAACTCTTACTATTATACATTTTATATTAGGTTCCATTTTTACCTATACAATCAATCTTCTGCCTACTATGTATCTTCTCCCTACTATGTATTTGTCCATCCCTTGGAACATGCCAGCTTCAACCAAAATGTTTTTCATTCTAAAAAGAGTATTAAAACCTCTCTTAGGTTTTCATTGCTGGGTCCCTGATAGAGAATGGACATGCTTTTTTATACTAGGGTGGCGAAGAGAGAAACCTCTATTATGTCATTACTGCTGTCTGTGTATTGGGGAGATTTCCTGTTGTGTCACCATATCACAAAAAGGGAGGATACTTTCCAATTGCATCACAGGCAGCAATAAACCACTTCTTACTCTGTCTGGCCTACAGTTCAGCTATAACATTATTAATAATTAAGAGTTGGGGCATTTATTTTTTGTTTGTATAATGACCCACATCTAAGGATAACATTATCTCATGTGAACATTGCTCTCATAGAATGCCTAGGAAAGAAGAGCATAGGGACATTTGCAATATCTGTACGTATATATCTATGGTTGTTGGAATTGTCTATATCACATACAGTCCCTAAAGTGTAAAACCTTTTTCATTTTTGTTTTGGATAGAACAGAGAAGGGTTAAAACTTGGGGAAATTTCCTTTCACTTCCTCTCCCAGAGATGCAACAGGAAGTTGAAGGAAGACTCCCAAACTGAGTAGAATTCCCCCCTTAGTCATCTGCCTTTGAATCAGATGTTCCCATTTGAAGACGTCCCCTTACGTCTCAAATATTGAATTTCTGCTCACTTTTCTACAGAGTAACAGTGGTCACCAGTACAAATAGAGGAATAAATCTTACCAAATGGGGAATCAGGCAGCAATAAAAGGGTAATCTTTCACCATGCTAACCAAACCCCCTCCAAAAAAATGGTTTTGCCTAGAGATCTACTTTAATAAGTTCCCTACCTCATTCCCACACACAACACACATCACACTTTTGCATTCCTTAACCAAATTCATTTTTATAGGTAGACGTATTTCTGTCATAGATGAATCTTTATATGACTGAAAATCGAAATAGCTGTTACCTTTTGTTCAGTGATTGCACTAATTGCATTCATTGTTAATTGCATTCAGAACACATTTTCCATATTTATTCTTCCTGTATTTTGACAGATTTTAGCTTTTTATTGCCTGTATGAGTTTTATTTGTGATTAGTTTTGTCATTACATGGAGACAAGACACCATTTTCTTGCTACGGCTTTGTTACTAGAGGTCTGATTTATAAGGGGTAAGAGCAAACACATTGAAGAAATGCTTTATTTCTCCTTTTATCTATTTTTTAATGTTACTATTTACTTTTTGTAAGAATATAATACTGTCTAGCATGTATTTGTGGTACAGGTTACTTAATAGCAGGTTGACAAATGTAAGGCCAAATACTTTATAACAAGCAGTCCTCTTAGTTATTAGAAAATTGTAAACATTTCAGCCAATTGG